>NC_090336.1:35795711-36096804 GCF_035084215.1 Heptranchias perlo
TACACTGAAACCCATTTGCCACAGTTTTGCCCATTCACTTAATCTATTAATATCTCTCTGTAATTTTATGCTTCCATCTACACTGCTTACAATGCTGCCTATCTTTGTGTCATCGGCAAACTTGGATATGTGGCTCTTTATCCTGTCTTCTCAATCATTAATAAATACAGTGGATAGTTGACACCCCAACACAGATCCCTGGTGGGACACCACTAGTCACTTCCTGCCAATTTGAGTGACTGCCCATTATCCCTACTCTGTCTCCTGCCGCTCAGCCAATTTCCTAACCAGGTCAATAATTTGTCCTCAATTCCATGAGCTTCAATTTTAGCTGACAGTCTCTTATGAAGGACTTTATCGAATGCCTTCTGGCAGTCCATATGAACAACATCCATTGACATTCCCTTGAACACTACTTCAGTCACCTCTTCAAAAAATTCAATCAGATTCAGTGGGCATGACCTATCCTTTACAAATCTATGCTTCCTCTCTCTGATCAGCTGAAAATTTTCAAGGTGTTCAGTTACTCTATCCTTAATTATAGACTCTAGTAATTTCCCAACAACAGATGTTAGACTAACTGGTCTATAATTCATTGGTTTCCCTCTCACCTTTCTTAAATAGCGGAGTGACGTGCAATTTTTCAATCTAAAGGAACGGTTCCTGAATCGAGAGAACTTTGAAAGATTGTAGTTAGGGCATCTGCAATGTTCTCATCTACTTCCTTTAAAACCCTGCGATGGCAATTTCAAGTTTCAAATACCATTTCAATTATAGCGGCTGGATTCTGAATTGCAAAAAATCTTTTTTTCTTCCTGTCTTGATACCCTCTTGAAACTACAATTTAATTCTTGCCCATTTGAACACATCTTATGTTGTGCTATCAGCCGTAGAGTAAATAATAGTGGTATCAAGTTGACTCGTGTACCTTAGAAATTCGGCAATCACTTATACATACTATACAAGTTTAGACATTTTATTGGCCATACTAGTCTTTTTTAGTTAATAGTTTACAATGGTTTACACATTAAAGATGGCCCTGGGTAGTTACAGGAACAGTATATTGTACTCCTCACTTTGTTAACTCATGGTCTGAGAGGAGCTGCTTGAGGTGCCTGGACAGCAGTTTCTTCTCCATGGAGAGTCTCACCCAAGCTCGGGCTTTGCCCACATCAGTTTTGATCTCACCAATGTTCTGGATGTGCCTGGAATAGAAAAAAAGATTCAGATAGTAAAGCAATGTATTCCATCCCTGCTTGCCATAATAGCCCCAGTTTTGTGATATCTAGCTGTTCTGTGGTGTTCTGCCAGGAACACATACTGTAGGCTCTGCAAAATAGGTCAGTTAAAGGGGAAAAGGGGGATCCAATATGCAGACTGATGACAGATATAAAAATGTTCTTCCAGTGTACCAAAAATAACATGATGTGGAGATGCCGGTGATGGACTGGGGTTGACAATTGTAAACAATTTTGCAACACCAAGTTATAGTCCAGCAATTTTATTTTAAATTCACAAGCTTTCGGAGATTTTCTCCTTCCTCAGGCAAATGTTTCAAGAGCTCTTGAAACATTTGCCTGAGGAAGGAGAAAATCTCCGAAAGCTTGTGAATTTAAAATAAAATTGCTGGACTATAACTTGGTGTTGCAAAATTGTTTCCAAAAATAACAAACATGGCAACATCGCTGCAAATTTAAAGCCACTGCAACCCTTGTAAACAAAAGCCACAAACTAATTGAAGGGAATTGACAATTTTGTAATTAATTTATTATCAGGTACAACAATGAGAAGATTCTAGTTTTAAAGAAATCAACAACCTATTAAACCAAGAATGCTCATTGAGACAATTCCAAGATATGTATTCATCAGTACAGGCACAATGTGCTGAATGGTCTCTTTCGATGCAATAATTTCCATTATTCTATCCTTTGTAAATTATGGCATTGGGCTCATTATCCCCCAGTGATTAAACTGTAAACATATCAGTACCAATAACTTGCTATTTATTGCATCTTACACGTTCAAAATAGTCAACTAACTCTTCTACCGTGATTTCAATTCAATCAGAATCACCTTTCCCCTCAATCAGCATTAAACACTGTAGCACATTAAATAGTGCAATTACTGTACAAACATGCACAATTAGACTGTCAAGGTACTGCAAATTTACATCTGCATGGAAACCAGCGTATAAAACTTTTCTATTTTGCAAAAAGTGCTTTTCAAAATTTCAAATTTAAAAACTGTTTATATCTGGACTGTTGATTGTTCAATGTTTCATGTTTCAATTTGCAGTATGTTTCCAATGTTTACTTTCTCGTCACCATCTCAATGACCAGTGGAAGCAATCTATCACTATTTACTCCATCATAAACCTCCATAATCTCGAGCATTTTATCAGGCCACTCTTCAACCTTTTCAGGTCTAGTGAAGAAAACCCTAATTTTTCAAATCTCTTTTCATAATTGGAACCCTTCATCCCTGGTAACATCCTAGTGAATACACACTGCACCTCTTAAATTGCTTTGAAACCTTCCTATAATGGGGTGCCTAAAAAACAATCCTCCAACTGTGGTCTAAGATCTTGTTATACCTCCTTCCTTTTGTATTCTAGGCAAAAGGATTCCATTTGACTTTTTATGGCAATATGTACTTGTAGTTGTAATGATCTCAGGCATCAACGTCCCTCTGCTCAATTTAAAATTTTACCGTTTAAGAGTACTCCCTGCCCCTATTGTTACTTCCAAAATGTAACCCTACATGGAATTGCATCTGCCATCTATCTGTCCACTCTGTTGCTCTTTCTACATCCTCCTGCAGTCTTCATCTATCCTCGTCACAATTTGCCACATCCCCCAATTTTTATTCAACAAATTTTGATATTGTTCCCTCAATTCCACATTCAAGATAATTTATTTATATAGTAATAGTGGAATACCATCCACCACATTTACATTGGAAAATTTTTGCTATTCCATCGTCCTTCACTAGAAGTTTGTCTCCTTCAGCTCTTAGCACCTGTACCACTTCCTTCTCTCCTCCTGTCCCTCACAAAGAAAACCCATACTGAAAGGTAATCTGCAATTTAATCAACTTTGTCCATTGGGGAAAGAGCTAAAATGCAAGTCATCTGACCGACACAATCAAAAGAAAATAAACACTCCCTCCCCATCAATGACACCGCCAACAGTTCTGCAAAGTTTCCATATGTGTGCAGTAAGTGCTTAACAGCAGGATACCCCTGAAATGGAAAGCCTTGCATCTAGACAAATGGACTCAGGCATTCATTATTTACATCACTGCAGGGCTAATGTTAACTGGGTTGGAAATAATGGAAAATCTCTGTGGTAAATGTATTTTTTTTCCCTTTCCAACTTAATGCACTTCCCACTTTTCATTGTCAGACTGACTTATTAAAATCAAGGTACTGAAATGGTGCCAGAGCAATAACACTGAGCCAGCAACTATTAGTAATACGAACATTCTTCCTTCTGTATATCTTCTCCCCTCACCTCCTGAAGGTGTTGATTCCCTGCTGGGGAACAGTTTCACAGATGATGTCCACCCTCCTGTACCAAATGCCTAATATTCATGTGTGAACCTGGATACAGAGTCCAGCAACTTATTGCACAACAAGGGGTATCTGATCTTGCCCCCACCCAACATCTACACATGTGCACAGGTTGGTGGATTGCAGACACGAGCAGGAATCCTGGCAGATTTTCACTGCACTATTGCCCTACCCCAATTTTCTTCCTTTTCTCCTGCAAGGAAGGACATTTGCTGTTAATGGCTCCACAGACATTAGCACTCCCAAGTGGCCATTCTAAACATATAAACCCAGACAGTGAATGTTAGCAAGCTATTTAACCGTAGGAACAGTACAGCCGAGCCTGATAGTGTCCTTGCCCACTGTCCATACATGCAATTTCCAGCAAGGATCACTGGATAAAGATCAGGATTTTTCACTCATTATCCTGGATAACTTGAGGCCAGTTGTAACATTCAACAGCAGCTTAGGGCAGAAACATTGTCCACAGTTGAGCAGCCTGCAGGTACTCATTGCCAATGCTCACACATGAAAAATGGCCACTTGATTGAGGCACTGGAGAGCTACAGAAACCAGAAGCAAAAGCAAAAAATGGTATGACCTCCATTCAACCTCCCCGTGCAGAGTAATATAACCGAGCCCAGATTATTGTACCAGGGCTCAGCATAAACTGGACATTATATGGTCACTGTTGTTGCAATTCATAACATTTAAAAAAAAGATTTGGTTGCTGAGAATTCAAAAACTAGACAGTACTGAATAGCTCCAAAGCACAGTAATAAATAACAAGAAATACAGCTTTTCCTTCATAACTGCCACTGCATGTGTGAAGTGATTTGAGATGTTTCAATGATATGACATGGTGCTGTTTAAATGCAAGGACATGAATGCCAAATAAGCAAATGTCCAGGTTTTTCCAGGAAAAAGTAGCATTTAATTACAACTTTAAAGTGAATACAGGAACAGAGTTCACACACATATCTTTGAGATGACTGGACAAGTTGTTGCACCTGTTAAAAAAGCATATGGGATCCTTAGCTTTATAAATAAAGGCATAAAGTACAAAAAACAAGGAAGTTATGCTTAACCTTTATAAATCACTGGTTAGACCTCATCTGGAGTATTGTTTCCAATTCTGTGCACCGCCCTTTAGGAAGGATGTCAAGGCCTTGGAGAGGGTGCAGAGGAGATTTAGTAGAATGATATCAGGGATGAAGGACTTCAGTTACGTGGAGAGACTGGAGAAGCTCGGATTGTTCTCCTTCGAGCAGAGAAGGTTAAGGAGAAATTTAAATGAGATGTTCAAAATTATGAGGGGTTTTGATAGATAGTTTCCACAGGCAGGAGGGTCAGTAACCAGCGGACATAGATGTAAGATAATTGGCAAAAGAACCAGGGGCAGATGAGGCAAAATATTTTTACGCAGCAAGTTGTTCTCATCTGGAATGCACTGCCTGAAGCAGATTCAATAGTAACTTTCCAAAGGGAATTGGATATATACTTAAAAAGAAAAACTTTCCATGGTTATGGGGAAAGTGCAGGGGAGTGGGGCTAATTGGATAGCCCTTTCTAAGAACCAGCACAGGCATCATGGGCAAAATGGTCTCCTTCTACACATTCCCGATTTTAACTGCTCCACCATTGGCAGCCGTGCCTTCAGCTGCCTTGGTCCTAAGCTCTGGAATTCACTCCCTAAACCCTTCCACTTCTCTACCGCTATCTCCTCCTTTAAGACACCCCCTCTTTGATCAAGATTTTGGTCACCTGTCCGAATATTATCTTATGTGGCTTGATGTCAAGTTTTGTTTGATAATGCTCCTGTGAAGCACCTTGGATCATTTTACTACATTAAAGGTGCTATATAAATGCAAGTTGTTGTTGTATGATTCTTTGATTACAGTGTTGCTAATTCTCCAAAATCAATGACATTTAAAAAAAATAATTCAATTGTTAAACTCCTTAATCAGGCATAATTTGGTATTTAGCTGTATTCTATTTATCTAACATTCCTAGAAATCAGGGAACAGTCATATCTTCTTGGTGTATATGTTCTCAACTACTCACCAGCAAAATTATTTGAACCATTCTTTATTTCATAGATTTTTTTATTATTCAGTTTATGAATTTGCTATCTTTACATCTCCCCTTACTTTGTGGACAGGTGTTATCAAAAGAAAATACAGTGGCAGGACAGGGAGCAAATTAATTCCATTCTGTGGGTTTAAATACGCATATGTGATCTGTCATCTTTTCCATCAATTGCAATGTTAGCACTGCCACACAAGTGTGAACTCGATATAACAATGCAAGAGACAGAGATTCAAAGTGACAATGATTCATATTAAAATAATTTTTAAAATGAATACAGCACCCTTAGTAGAATATTTCAATCTTCATTTCAAATTTTAAACAAGATTACATTATTTTTTGTCATTGATCCCCAAATATGTCTGCTGCAGCAGAATTTCTGGAGAACAGCCTAGTAACTGTGTGTGAAATGATTGACTGGAGAGACAAATGTCATGAAGATGAACACAAAGAATTCTGCAGACTAGATGTCCCATGGTGGAAGGAATGATTTAACTGGTGACTGACATAAGACAGCTGTGAGACAAGTGAAGCAAAATCATCTCCTCACAAAGTAGAACAGATGAACTACATCCAAAGGAATCAAGCTGGAATTGACTGCTGCTGAAGGAGCTGAAGTGTTTCATGCTGTGCAACACAGCCTGTCTGATGACAGGTGCACTTCAATGCAGGCTTGACCTAACCATTCAAGTGTGTAGCAAATCAGATATTGCACGAAAGCTGTACTCTGGGAGATGAGGGCATGGCAATCGTTTTATCCAACAGATTCATTTTCAATGGTTCGACCATACTTGATAATGTTTGAGCTTGGAAGGCCCTTCAGGTTTCTACAATACAATGTGCTGCAAGTCAGCTTTGGGGTGGTTCAATAGAACCAGAAAAAGAGCTGATTTTGACAGTTAAGAAGTCTTGTGTGTCATGCTGCTGTTCTCAGTGGCGTTGTTTAATATCAGGACATCCTGATTAAAAATGGGATTTAAGAGGTTTTTCAAGAGATTCCTTCAATGGAAAACCATATTACTGCATTGCATTGGTGAAGCTTGAGAGACTTACAGCAAGATACCCGCTGTGTATGTTCCACACTGCTTTTTTTTTTATTCGTTCATGGGATGTGGGCGTCGCTGGCGAGGCCGGCATTTATTGCCCATCCCAAATTGCCCTTGAGAAGGTGGTGGTGAGCCGCCTTCTTGAACCGCTGCAGTCCGTGTGGTGAAGGTTCTCCCATAGTGCTGTTAGGAAGGGAGCTCCAGGATTTTGACCCAGCGACGATGAAGGAACGGTGATATATTTCCAAGTCGGGATGGTGTGTGACTTGGAGGGGAACGTGGAGGTGGTGTTGTTCCCATGTGCCTGCTGCTCTTGTCCTTCTAGGTGGTAGAGGTCGCGGGTTTGGGAGGTGCTGTCGAAGAAGCCTTGGCGAGTTGCTGCAGTGCATCCTGTGGATGGTGCACACTGCAGCCACAGTGCGCCGGTGGTGAAGGGAGTGAATGTTTAGGGTGGTGGAGGGGGTGCCAATCAAGTGGGCTGCTTTGTCCTGAATGGTGTTGAGCTTCTTGAGTGTTGCTGGAGCTGCACTCATCCAGGCAAGTGGAGAGTATTCCATCACGCTCCTAACTTGCGCCTTGTAGATGGTGGAAAGGCTTTGGGGAGTCAGGAGATGAGTCACTCGCCGCAGAATACCCAGCCTCTGACTTGTAGCCACAGTACTTATATGGCGGGTCCAGTTAAGTTTCTGGTCAATGGTGACCCCATCAATGGTGATGCTTATCACTTCTCCTTGAGACAGCCTATTAACACTGCTCATTGTATATAATACACAAAACTGCAAAGAAGGAAACTGCAAAATTGAGCTAGGACTGAAATCAAACATGCTGTAGGTACAGCTATTTTTTCCTGTTTGACGACTTGCAAGAATTGAAAGTGGTCTTTGACTTGTATGGAACAGAATTTCAAACAGCACCAAGACATGTGCCAACAGGATGGTGCTCCCTAAATCCAACCACTGATGCAATTCTGAAGAGATTTTCAATCAGAATTTCATTTTACATTTAAGGTGAAGGAAAAAACATCAAAGATAATTTGACAATATTATGAATAAAAGCAGAAAAGGAAGTCTGTTCATTTTCACCCTATTATGTATACTTGACATAATTTGCTGCAAGTCTTCAAAACTTGAAAAAATTTATCTCTAAGGAGAGCTCTGAAATCACACATTCTTTGAAGAAAAATCTAGAGAGTCGACTTGATAATATGTTCTGTGGAGGCATGGAAAGGAAAAATCATGACAAATCTTGAAAGGGATGATTGTGTAAAGCTTGGGAAGGGCTCAGCACTTCTCCTTGAGACAGTCTATTAACTATTTAGGCAACAGTTTCATTTAATTGAGAATTGTTTTTTGAAAAAATGTTGTTCCTCAATTGGCCCTTCAGCTTCATCGAATCTTATTCATACTGTTTCCCTAGGTGACAAAAAAATTAATACAAGATAAATGAAGAGTACTACCTGCTCAAGGCCATGATGCAGGCTGAGACAAAAGAGGACATCTCTTGAGTAGAAGAAATGTTTCAAGACTTCTGCAAAACTACTAGCTTTCTCCAGTGTAATTATAAGTGTTCGAGCACTTCACCCTTACATGCCTTTGCATAGGCTGTTCTTCGTCCTGCAAAAATAAAATGTCCAGGAACAGGGATAGATGCAAGGTGAATCTGATCAGAAGAGTTCTGGGCCAAAGGAAACTATGGGGTGGTATGCTGCAAGTTTCATTCTTTCCAAACACCAGAAAATTTCAGGTTGGTGGGTTGCAACTAGTGGGGTGCCGCAAGGATTAGTGCTTGGGCTTCAGCTGTTTACAATATATAACAATGACTTAGATGAGGGGACCGAGTGTAATGTATCCAAGTTTGCTGATGATACAAAGCTAGGTGGGAAAGTAAACTGAGGGGAGGATGCAAAGAGGCTGCAAAGGGATATAGACAGGTTAAGTGAGTGGGCAAGACGGTGGCAGATAGAGTATAACGTGGGGAAATGTGAAATTATCCATTTTGGTAGGAAGAATAGAAAAGCAGTGTCTCACCTTTTAAAAAATATTCTAAGAAATGTTGGTATTCAGAGGGAATTGGGTATCCTTGCACATGAATCACAGAAAGTTAACATGCAGGAACAGCAAGCAATCAGGAAGGCAAATGGTACGTTAGCCTTTATTGCAAGTGGGTTGGAGTATAAGAGTAAGGAGGTCTTGCTGAAATTATATAGGGCTCTGGTGAGATCAAACCTGGAGTACTGTGTACAGTTTTGGTCTCCTTACCTAAGGAAGGATATACTTGCCTTAGAGGGGGTGCAACGAAGGTTCACTAGATTGATTCCTGGGATGAAAGGATTGTCCTATGAGGAGAGATTGAGTAAAATGGGCCTATATTCTCTGGAGTTTAGAAGAATGAGAGGTGATCACATTGAAACGTATATAATTCTTAGGGGGCTTGACAGGGTAGATACTGAGAGGTTGTTTCCCCTGGCTGGAGAGTCTAGAACTAGGGGTCATAGTCTTAAGATAAGGGGTTGGTCATTTAGGACTGAGATGAGGAAAAATTTCTTCACTCATAGGAAGGTTGTGACTCTTTGGAATTCTCTACCCTAGAGGGCTGTGGCTGCTCAGTCATTGAGTATATTCAAGATTAAAATCAATAGATTTTTGGACATTAAGGGAATCAAAGTGTATGGGGACAGGGCAGGAAAGTGGAGTTAGAGACATAGAATGGTTGCAGCACAGGAGGCCGCCATTCGGCCCATCAAACCCATGCTGGCTCTTTGTAAGAGCAATCCAGTTAGTCCCATTCCCCCATAGCCCTGCAAATTTTTCCCTTCATGTATTTATCCAATTCCTTTTTGAAAGCCACGACTGAATCTGCTTCCACCACCCTTTCAGACAGTGCATTCCAGATCATAACTACTCGCTACGTAAAGAAGTTTTTCCTCATGACGCCTTTGATTCTTTTGCCAATCACCTTAAATTCGTGTCCACTGGTTCTCGACCCATCTGCCAATGGGAACAGTTTCTCTTTATTTACTTTATCTAAACCCTTCATGATTTTGAACACTTCTATCAAATCTCCACTCAACCTTCTCTGCTCTAAGGAGAACAGCCCCAGCTTCTTCACTCTATCCACGTAACTGAAGTCCCTCATCCATGGAACCATTCTAGTAAATCTTTTCTGCACCCTCTCCAAGGCCTTCACATCCTTCTTAAAGTGCAGTGCCCAGAATTAGACACTACTCCAGTTGCGGCTGAACCGATGTTTTATAACAGTTCAACATAACTTCCTAGCTTTTGTACTCTATGCCTCTATTTATAAAGCCCAGGATCCCACATGCTTTTTTAACCACTTCCTCAACCTCTCCTGCCACCTTCAAAAATGGTTCCTGCACCCCTTTAGAATTGTACCATTTAGTTTATATTGCCTCTCTTAATTCTTACTGCCAAAATGTATCACTTTGCACTTCTCTGCGTTAAATTTCATCTGCCATGTCTTCGCCCATTCCACCAGCCTGTCTGTCCTCTTGAAGTCTATTACTATCCTCCTCACTGTTGACTGCACTTTCAAGTTTTGTGTCATCTGCAAATTTTGAAATTGTGCCGTGTACACCCAAGTCCAAGTCATTAATATATATATGAAAAAAAGGTTGGGGTAGAAGATCAGCCACGATCTTATTGAATGGCAGAGCAGGCTCAAGGGGCTGTATGGCCTACTCCTGCTCTTATTTATTATGTTCTTATATTCAAACAATAATCATGTGTGTGCATAGCTACTGCAAAGTTGCATTCACAATGTTCTTATTCTGGCTATCAATTTTCCTGATGCAGTGACAAAGTTTTAATAAGCTATCAATGACAAAAGCAACCAGAATTAAAATGAAGGAATGAACACAAATGGTGCTGGCAGCAGCTGTTTACTGTCACTGACATTTTCCCTCAGGGATGTAGTGAAGCCACCTCCCAATGAGGGTTTCAGTGCTTCTGTTGGTACTGCCTCTGCTTTTGTACTACTGGGTTGCCCTCAACAGTACACTTGCCATTGGAGACAGCCCTGCACAGTAAAAAGGGATACAAGTTGCAGAATAGCAAACCCACAAAATAAGATGTATTAAATGCCCTGATCCAAGCTTTCCAAAACAGGTAGCAATCTAGTATTTGTTATGTACATGTGGAGATTGTTGTAATCTTAGATAAGTACATTTGGTGGCAACTAAGCAATTTAAATGGTTTATTTAGATGTTAATATTTCAGAAATACCCATCTCATTGTCTAGTTTACAAGTGTTCAACTATTCAAATTGCATACATGCCTCAAATTTTCTGTGATAAGGTGTTTGTCCAGTTAGGTGCAAGCAGGATTCCTAAACAGATTAAACCTGAGTAAGGGAGTGACAAAAGAGGAAAATAGGGGAAAAATTGGAGAGAAAAAAACTCACACATGCAGATGTTCTGTGCACGGACTAACAGACCTGGGCTTCAATTGCTGCAAACTATTTTGCTCTCCCTGATGGCTCTGAGCTTAACCATTCCATAGCTGCGCCATACAAATCAGGAAAATTGCAGGTTTGATCTCTGGTTTTTGGTGAGTTTACTGTTCACAGCCACAGCAGCTGCAGGGGCACTAAACATAGAATCACCCCAGTGCAGAGGTTAGCAGTGAAAAGGGAAAAAAAAACACATCATCTAGAGTTCCCATTCCTGACCCAGCAACTGCCAGTGGACATGCATATGTATGGGTGTTGGTTGAGGACAGGATTTGGCTCAGCTGTGATGTGGCTCCCCATCCGCTAAAAACTCTGTCGAGGCTCACATGTGAATAATGGCCACTTGGGCAAAGTGTTGAACTTGACTCTGGTGAGGACTCGATGCTTTCAGGGTGGATGGCAAAAAGAAGAAAAACTGGTACTTGGGGGAATGGGACTAACAAGATTTCTCTTACAAAGAGCTGTCACGGGCCCGATGGTCTAAATGGCCTCCTGTGCTGTAACCATTCTATGATTCTATGGTAGAGAAAGTTTGGAGAGAATTTAAAATAAAAATGTCTGTAAATCTCACTTGAAATCCACTAGAAGTTTTAATTAAAATTATCTGTATGTTTAGACTGGCCTTTGATTCAATCACACCAATGGAAATATATTATTACTTTTCTCTTGTATGAAAGCAAAATGTAAAACATAACACCATCTTAATACAACGTTCATATTTTCATGACTTTCATTTTGAAATCATTCCAGAACATTTCAAACAACACAAATCATCATTTTATGGCATTTCTATTTGTCTGTCTGTTTGGGGATGTCAGTGTGTGATATTGTTTTCACTTTCACTGGTGTGGAAGATCAAAAGCAAAGCATGTGGAAATGCCAACAATGCCCACCAAACAAACACAGCGACTGAATTTCAGAGACTAAAAATGACTTCACACAAACCCATTTCATGCCTCACTTGATAGCTTTTGATATGTCATGAAGTCTGTTCCTGTCTTAAAGCCCCAGGGATATCGGCTCGGACTCGTGTGTTCAATGCTGTTCAACTATCTTTACTTAACTTTATGCTTAAAGATAAATGTGTCTCAGCCACATCCATGAAACACTGCTAGCAGTGTTGAGATTACAGAATAGTTCAGGAAACTAATGCAGCAACAAAACAAATTAACTAAATTAAATTCTAAGTTGGCCGAAAATTTACAAAACTACCATCCAAACATATTTTTGAAAAGTGTCCATTCAGGCTCGTTTTTGCTTTAAAAATATACATAACCATTTTTTATATGTCACTCCAAACAGTTTATTTAAACGGTGTGCAATTGGTTTCACTTTTTCACCATCAACCTAATTTTTAAAATGTTGCAATTTACAGTGTTACATTATAATAGAAGGTATACTTTCCACTCAAAGTACTTGCCCATAATCAGCCTCCTGTGTAAGAAACAAATCTAAGATGACGACTGACATTTCAGGTCAAGATGATGCCAGAGAAGTGCTCAGTTGGAGTCAGCGCAACTCAAGTCTGCATGTGCCTAACTGACATTACTACATTAGTATTGTTTTTCATTCATAGAATAGCATCAAATCAGCAAGTCATTTTCTGTAACCCAGTGTCAGGTTCACAATAATTAGTTACACAATTAACTGCTCCTATGGATAAGTCCTACAAATGATACACTGACTTTCATAGGCAAATCCTAGCAAAATGTAGGGTTAATTATAAGTTTAACCTACATTTATTATAGGAACTAAAATGAAATGATATTGTGGTGATCTACAGGATAACATTTTGATCAATTGCATTGTATAATGTATATGGACCATTAGAACCCTCCTTTACAGTACTATTTGTACCCTTAAAATGGTAATATGAGTGACTCATTAAGTGACTTTGACAAAAAGGAGCGTCTATAAACCAAAAGTGCATTTTCTACTTTTGTGAAAAAACAAGCCAATTACGGGTGTTCTGTAAAAGAAGGTAAGGGCATACTTTAAAAGCACAAAGGACACTGTGTAAAACGCACTAGCTGCTGCTTCCGAGCCGTACAGGTGAGGAAGTTCCCAGATTCGATTTTTGGTCTGAGCTCATTGACCCGATACGGGGCAGTAGTACAGGTGTTACAATTGCCGTGGCACCGTGGGCATGGGGCAGGGGAGAGGGCGGGAGCATTTCCACTTCCGATTACAATCCAGGGACTGCTACTTGAAGTGCATGTATGCACATAAGAAGCAAGAACAGGATTGGGCTCGGCTGCTCTTCACTGGCAAATAGCTTGCAGACATTCACAGTCTTGGCTCACATATGAAGAATGGCCATTTGAGCAAGGTACTGGCAGCTGTGGAACCACAGTATGAATCAACAACTACCGGAGAGAAAGGGAAAGAAAAGGAAGAGAGACTTGCATTTATATAGCGCCTTTCATAACCTCAGGACATCATAAAGTGCTTTACAGCCAATGAAGTACTTTTGAAATGTAGTCACTGTTGTAATGTAGGAAATGTGGCAGCCAATTAGTGCACAGCAGGTCTCATGAACAGCAATGTTATAATGCCCAGAAAATCTGTTTTTAGGTGTTGGTTGAGGGTAAATATTGACCAGGACTCCCCTGCTCTTAGAATGGTGCAGCACAGAAAGAGGCAATTTGGCCCATTGTGCCTGTGCCAGCTTCTTTGAAATAATGCCAGGGGATCTTTTACATTCACCTGAGAGGGCAGTTGGGGCCTTGGTTTAACGTCTCATCTGAAAAGCGCCACCTCTGACAGTACAGCACTCCCTCAGTACTGCACTAGAGCGTCAGCCTGGATTTTACACTCAAGCTCCTGGAACGGGACTTGAACCCACAACCTTCAGACTCAGAGGTGAGAGTGCTACCCACTGAGCCAAGGGTGCCCGGTGGAGGAAAAAAAATAAGGGGATTCATTATCTGGAACTTGTCAGAAAAACAAAATGTATAAGTGATAAATTACAGTAAGAAAGTTTAATGGCTGCAATAACTAATAATTTCATGGAATTCACAGAAACTATTTCCAAACAATGAAGCTTTAAGCTGTGCATCTGAACCGTGATAAACAGAAAATTTCATAACCGGACAGCGGGGGAAATCACATTTTAAAAAAAATTACAGTTCTGGTATTACGTTTAAATTAATTTCTTGTGTATTGAGCAGCAAGGTAAAGTAATTGCAAAAATAACCTTGCTACTGCGTCTGTTCCTCAAATTCCAGCTTATCTGTATAATTGCCCAGCAGATGGCACTGTATAGCTTTCTTATCTGATGCAACACTGATACAAAAAATGGTCAGGCCCATGAGTTTACTTAGTCTGTAAATATAGAAAAAAGGAGAGGTCCATCAAGCCTGACCCATCTCGAGGTGGTGCAACCTATATGCATCAGCAATCCCATCCCCCCCCCCCCCCCCACCTGCAGTCAGGCAATCTCCTGGGAGATGCAAAAGAAAGAGACAACCTTAGGTCAATTTAAGAAAATAACTCTTGGAAATTCCTCTCTGATTCCCAAATGCCTGAAGCAAGCTCCAGGAGACCAAGGTGACATATCACTAGTCCCAGTTAACCCACCTAGTTTCTATAACTTCAGACGTCTTCCACTCACAGTTATCGCACGTACTGACAATTTATTCCAGAGCTCAGCGACTCTCTGCAAAAAGTACTGTACTTCCTAGCACCTAACCTAACTCTGTTTTCACAATTTTTACTGATGCCCCGAGTGATCCCCTGCCTATCTAGATCAAATAACCTATCCACTTGTATAGAACCTAGTCTCTTCATTATTTTAAAGACCTCAAAGTCTGACTGAATAAGTCAAATTCCATTTTTATTACACGTGATTTCGCTGGTCATTTGGGGATCACTTTTTCCAATTCCACCCATTTTTCTGTAAAAAAACAACTAGTGGCCTTGAACACAATATACACAGATTGGTAACTCAACGTCCATAGGATCACAGAAGCAATCCTGGGAACTAGCACCTCCTGGTACAGATCTGTTCGGGGCACATTATTGTTTTCAACTGGCATTTGTCACTGCAGGACTGAAATTCTAATAGAGCAGTGAAGGTTCAAGAAAAATGTTTGTGTTTGAGATTATTGTGCAATATAAGTTAATTCTAGCTTTGGTCCCCTCACATTGTGAGTGATATAGAGGTCCTGGAAAAGGTTCAGAAGAGAGTCACAAATTTGATACCTAGTTTACAGACGCTCAGCTACCACAATACAACAACTAGCATTTAATGTAGTAAAACATCCCAAGGCGTTTCACAAACAAAATTTAACACCGAGCCACATAAGGAGGTATTAGGACAGGTGACCAAAAGCTTGGTCGAAGAGGTAGGTTTTAAGGAGCGTCTTAAAGGAGGAGAGGGGTAGAGAGGCGGAGAGGTTTAGGGAAGGAATTCCAGCCTAGGTAGCTGAAGACACGGCCACCAATGGTGGAGCGATTAAAATCGGGGATGCGCAAGAGGCAAGAATTGGAGGAGCGCAGAGATCTCAGAGGGTTGTAGGGCTGCAGGAGGTTACAGAGATAGGGAGGGGCGAGGCCATGGAGGGATTTGAAAACAAGGATGAGAATTTTTTAAAAATCGAGGCTTTCCCGGACCAGGAGCCAATGTAAATCAGCGAGCACAGGGGTGATGGGAGAACGGGACTTGGTGCAAATCAGGATATGGGCATTGGAATAGAACAGTCTTGAGGTAACAAAGGCATGAATGAGGGTTTCAGCAGCAGATGGGCTGAGGCAGAGGTGGAGATGGATGATGTTTTGGAGGTGGAAGTAGGCAGTCTTGGTGATGAAGCGGATATGTGGTCGGAAGCTCATCTCAGGGTCAAATAGGACGCCAAGGTTGCAAACAGTCTGGTTCAGCCTCAGAGTGGCCAAGGAGAGGGATGGAGTCGGTGGCTAGGGAACGGAGTTTGTGGTGGGGACCGAAGACAATGGCTTCAGTGTTCCCAATATTTAGTTGGAGAAAATTTTTGCTCATCCAGTACTGGATGTCGGACAAACAGTGTGACAAATGAGACACAGTAGAGGAGATTAGAGAGGTGGTTGTGAGGTAGAGCCGGGTGTCATCAGTGTACATGTGGAATCTGATGTCATGTTTTTGGATAATGTCGCTGAGGAGCAGCATGTAGATGAGAAATAGGAGGGGGCCAAGGATAGATCCTTGGGAGACTCCAGAGGTAACGGTGCAGGAGTGGGAAGAGAAGCCATTGCAGGTGATTCTCTGGCTATGACTGGATAGATAAGAATGGAACCAGGCGAGCACAGTCCCACCCAGCTGGACGAAGGAGGGGAGGTGCTGGAGGAGGATGGTGTGGTCAACCGTGTCAAAGGCTGCAGGCAGGTTGAGAAGGAAGAGGAGGGATAGTTTACCATAGTCACAGTCACGTAGGATGTAATTTGTGACTTTGATAAGGGCCGATTCAGTACTGTGGCTGGGGCTGAAACCTGATTGGACGGGTTCAAACATGGAGTTGTGGGAAAGATGGGCATGGATTTGGGAGGTGACAACACGTTCAAGGACTTTGGAGAGAAAAGGGAGGTTAGAGATGGGGCAAGGACAGAGGGATCGCGGGTGGGTTTTTTGAGGAGGGGGTGTGGATGGCGGCAGATTTGAAGGGGAGATGGACAGTACAGGAGAGGGAATCGTTAACAATATCAGCTAACATGGGGTTCAGGAAGAGAAGTTGGATGGTCAGCAGTTTAGTGGGAATAGGGTTAAGGGAGCAAGAGAAGGGTCTCCTGGACAAGAAGGGCTCGGAGAGGGCATGAGGGGAGATAGTAGAGAAAGTAGAAAAAGATGCAAGTGCAGGGCTAGGGCAGGGGGGAACCGTAGAGGAAGGTTGGCTTGGTGGGCTAGGGGAAGGGAGGGAAGCGGCAGAGGCAGCTGAACGGATGGTCTCAATCATAGTGACAAAGTCGTCAATGAGCTCCTCGCACTCTCTGTTGGAGGTGAGGGTGGAGAGGGCAGGGGAGAGGGGTTTAAGAAGATGGTTTGTAGTGGAGAAGAGAAGCCGAGGGTTATCTTTGCATTCCAGGAATGATCCAGGACAATCCTGGAATAGTGAGCAGTTTTGGCAGAGGACAGCAGGACCCGATAGTGCTTTATGTGGTCCAGCCAGATCTGGCGATGAATGGCTAAACCAGTTATCCAATAGGCTGAGAGAGCTGGGGCTTTTTACTCTAGAAGAGCGTAGACTTTGAGGAGATTTGATTGAGGACTTTAAAATCGGTAAAGGATTAGATTCAGTCCATGTCGATAGGCTATTCAAGTTAGGTAGATGAGGGAGGACCGGGGACATGTGTTTAAGTTATGTAAGCATAGAACCAGGTTAGATATCAAGAGGTTTTTCTTTTTTCAGAGGGTTATCAACCTTTGGAACAAGTTGCCGGTTCATTCAATGTGTGGATTCACTGCAAGTGTTCAAAAAGGAGCTGAATGAGCTCCTAACTGTGGCTCATATCATAATGTAGAAAAGGGTAGGTGGGATATTGGGAGATATGTCTCTCGGTCACTGTGGTCTCCTAGAACTTGTATAATTGCCTTCAGGGATCAGAGAGAAATTTCCCAGATTCTTTTCCCCCAAGGGTACCACATAATAGACTTGTTAGCAAAATTGAAGCCCATGGGATTAAAGGAGCAGTGACTGTATGGATACGAAATTAGCCAAGGGACAGAAAA
Organism: Heptranchias perlo; assembly: GCF_035084215.1. Classification (NCBI taxonomy): domain Eukaryota; kingdom Metazoa; phylum Chordata; class Chondrichthyes; order Hexanchiformes; family Hexanchidae; genus Heptranchias; species Heptranchias perlo. Next base: position 35,813,560 of record NC_090336.1, read on the forward strand.
CAGAGATTAGTGGTGAACGATTGTTTTTCAGACAGGAGAGAAGCGTACAGTGGTGTCCCCCAGGGGTTGGTGTTGGGACCACTGCACCATTAGGAAAGATGTCAAGGCCTTAGAGGGTGCAAAGGAGATTTGCTAGAATGGTACCAGGGAAGAAAGACTTCAGTTATGGGGAGAGACTGGAGAAATTGAGGTTGTTCTCCTTAGAACAGAGAAGGTTAAAGGGGAGATTTGATTGAGGTATGCAAAATCATTAAGGGTTTCGATAGAGTAAATAAGGAGAAACTGTTTCCAGGGGCTGAAGGGTCAGGAACCATAGGACAGATTTAAGGTAATTGACAAGAGAACCAGAGGTGACATGAGGAAATTTTTTTAAGCAACGAGTTGTTATGATCTGGAATACACTGCCTGAAAGGGTGGTGGAAGCAGATTTAATAATAACTTCCAAAAGGGAATTGAATAAATACTTGAAGGGGAAAATTTTGCAGAGCTATGGAGAAAGAGCATGGGAGTGGGACTAATTGGATAGCCCTTTCAAAGAGCCTGCACAGGTACGATGAGCCAAATGGCCTCATTCTACACTATATCATTCTATGATTCCGTGAAAATTGGTCTAGGGTTTCGATCTCTGTTTTTTGCCTCTCCCAGGATATTATGTGGTGGCTGGTGGGTGGGGAGAGGGGTGATGCTGTTAAGTTGCACCATGACGGTATGGGACAGACTTGATGAACCAGCTGGTCTTTTCCTGTCTGTCATTTTTATATGTTTGTAACACCAATCCTATGGATCTGAACAACTGGCATTGTAATAAGGACAAATTTGCAGGGTGATGGGGAAGGAGCAGAGGAGTGAGATTAACTGGATAGCTCTTTCAAGGAGTCAGCACAGACATGATGGGCTGAATGGCCTCCTTCTGTGCTGCATGATTCTATGATTCTTTAATTTTATCACAAAGTACTTTTGGACCAAGCAACAAGCAGGTTAGGATAATGAACTCACCTCATATCCTGGGTCAGTGAGATCTTTAAAGGAGGCATGGCAGGACCATCAAATTTCCTCCTCTCTTGATCTTGGATGATTCCTAAGGAGACAACAAAATGTGAAATCATTTCAAATTTTAACACATTTACTGCTCTATTTCTTCAGCAATTAGGAGCACCACACATCCTTTATCAGTTGGTACCAACCACACTGATGTACTGCAATGGGATATGGTAGTGTTATAATGGGCTACAGTAGTCTAGTGGTTGTTACTGGACTGATGATCCAGAGGCCTGGACTAATAATCCAGAGAACACAAATTCAAATCCCACCATGGCAGTTTGAGAATTTGATCTGTTTAAAAAAAAATCTGGAAATAAAATGCTGGTATTAGTAAAAGTGGCCATGAAGCTGTTGGATTTTCATTAAAACCCAACTGCTTCACTAATGTCCTTTAGGGTAGAAAGCCAGCTGTCCTCACCCGGAGGAAAAAAGTTAACATCTCAGCTGCAACCTTTCATCACCTAAAACACCTTTCTCTTTCAGGTGTTCACAAGATAATTACGGATATGGAAGGCCATTTGGCCCATCTTAATTGATCCATCCAGAGAGATCCTAATATCACCCCATTGTAGCATCCAATTGCTTCTTAAATTATGCCAGAGTTTTTGACTCCACTAATTTATCTGGAAGTTTATTCCACATGAGATCACCACTTGGAAAATTTCTATTAATATGCATTCAGAGATTGAAAATTCCCTACCTGAGCTGCTGGTGCCTCCTAATACAGCTTCTTTTTTCTCCTTACTTTCTTGGTAATGTAACAGGTGAGACCAAAGTGCTGATTTACCCTAGCAACAGAAAATAAAATAGACACGATATAACACATGACATTTATGCAGTGACTTTCATGCAACAAAACAAATCTCTTTCAGAGAGGTAGGTGGGGGATACAGAGCAGGAAATAGCTCAAGACATGATCAAAAGGCTATGTTTTGAAGAAACTTTTGAAAGTGGACAGAGATATAGCAAGGCAAAAGGCAAGGGGCACAAATCACTGAAAGCTTAGCTACAGACAGTGAAGCCGGTGGGGGGTGGGCGAAGGGGAGGTGGAGGATGAAGAAACCACAGCAGACCAGAACTGGAAGATTGGAGGATCTTAGCTGGGACATGGGGCTGCAGAAGGGTTACAGAAGAAAGGTGGAGTGAAGCCACAGAGAGAGATGAGGATTTTTAAATCATTCTGTTGTGGACATGGAGTCAAGTGGAGGTCAGTGGCAAGGGCATCAGTGATATACTAGATCACTGTTAAAATATATTAAAATAGTTTATAGTTTAGATGGAAAATTATTTAAAAATTCAAAAACCATCTGACAATTTTAAAGATCTGTACCATAATGAAATAAAACAGTTCATGGGGTAAGTTAATGGGGAGCGTCACCAGGGGCGGGGGGGGGGGGGAGGGGGGCGGGGGGGAAGGGGAGGAAGGAAGGTTCTAAAGCTGGATTCGATGTAAAAATACGAAGAACGACTGTAAAAATCAATCTTTTAATAAACCTTTTTCCTGAGAAGACATATTTTGAATTGTCCCAGTCAAAAAAGCAGAATTTAAGATATCTGTTTGGAAAGAATTGGCTATGATGACTTTACTGGTGAATTTGTCTCCAGGAAACATCAGTGAGGTGACTGGTGACTGAATCCTTTCTACTCCTTGAAGCTGAACTTCTTGGTTGAATGAGACTTAAAAGACCAGTATTAGTCAAGCACAAAATTTTTTATATGTACCATAACTACTATGAAGCAAACATCTGAATGACAGGACCCCCGGCCGTCAATATGTCGAAAATACAGTGGTTAAAAAGACAACGTGAAGCTTTTCTGGTGCATCAGTTTTTAAGTCCACTTCCTAGTGTGCAACTGAGACACACAGACCAGAAAGATACCATCCCCAGATCAGGTTGAGTTAGCTATTCCTAACCAGGGCAGTGGCAATGTTAATACAATTGGCCTTTGTGTCCCTGGGGTGGCAAGGCCCAGAAAATAACCTATTTTAAAACTGAATTTTTAAACCAAGGTAAGGAGGGGAGTGGCTTGCATTGATTGGCTGCTGTTCATGCCAATCAATAGGAACCTAATAACACAAACAGATCTTACAGCTGGATTTAAATAATTTGGGAAAACAACCCAAGATCCTTACCAACTTACCGATTCAGAAAAGAGAGAGAAAGAAAAGGAGAGCACGAGAGCGAGAAAAGGAGGGAGGGCGGGCGAACTTAACAACCTAAGAACATAAAAAATAGGAGCAGGACTTGGCCATATGGCACTTCAAGCTTGCTCCACCATTCAATAAGATCATGGCTCATCTTCGACCTCAACCCCACTTTCCTGACCGATCCCCATTTCCCTTGATCCCCTGGAGTCCAAAAATCTATTGATCTCAGCCTTGAGCATATCCAACGATTGAGCATCCACAGCCCTCTGCGGTAGAGAATTTCAATGATTAACAACCCTCTGAGTGAAGAAATTCCTCCTCATCTCAGTCTTAAATGGCTGATCCCTTATCCTGAGACTATGCCCACTAGTTTTAGACTCTCCAGCCAGGGGAAACAACCTCTCAGCATCTACCCTGTCAAGCCCCCTCAGAATCTTATATGTTTCTATGAGATCACCTCTCATTCTTCTAAACTCCAGAGAGTATAGGCCCATTCTACTCAACCTCTCCTCAGAGGACAACCCTCTCATCCCAGGAATTAATCTAATGAACCTTCGTTGCACCGCCTCTAAGGCAAGTATATCCTTCCTTAGATAAGGAGACCAAAACTGTACACAGTACTCCAGGTGAGGTCTCACCAAAGCCCCGTACAATTGTAGTAAGACTTCCTTACTCTTGTACTCCAACCCCTTTGCAATAAAAGCCAACATGCCATTTGCCTTCCTAATTGCTTGCTGTACCTGCATGCTAACTTTTTGTGTTTCTTGTACAAGGACACCCAAGTCTCTCTCAACACCAACATTTAATAGTTTCTCACCATTTAAAAAATATTCTGTTTTTCTATTCTTCCTTCCAAACTGAATAACCTCACATTTCCCCACAATTATACTCCATCTGTCACCTTCTTGCGCACTCATTTAGCCTGTCTATATCCTTTTGCAGACTCTTTGCGTCCTCCTCACTGCTTACTTTCCCACCTAGCTTTGTATCGTCAGCAAACTTGGATACATTACACTCGGTCCCTTCACCTAAGTCATTAATATAGATTGTAAATAGCTGAGGCCCAAACACTGATCCTTGCAAAACTCCACTAGTTACAGTCTGCCAACCTGAAAATGACCAGTTTGTCCCTACTCTCTGTTTTCTGTCTATTAACCAATCCTCTATCCATGCTAATATTATATTACCCCCAACCCCATAAGCCCTTATCTTGTGTAACAACCTTTTATGTGGCACCTTATCGAATGCCTTTTGAAAATCCAAATATACTACATCCAATGGTGCCCCTTTATCTACCCTGCTAGTTACATCCTCAAAAAACTAATAAATTTGTCAAACACAATTTCCCTTTCATAAAACCATGTTTACTCTGCCTATTCAGATTATGATTTTCTAAGTGCCCTGTTACCAGTTCCTGAAAAATGGATTCCAGCATTTTCCCAATGACTGATGTCAGGCTAACTGGCCTATAGTTCCCTGTTTTCTCTCTTCCCTCCTTTCTTGAACAACGGGGTTACATTTGCTACCTTTCAATCCACTGGGACCATTTTAGAATCTTAGAATCTAGGAGTGCAAGAGAGAGAGAGAGAGAGAGAGAGAGAACGAATGAGAGAGAGAGAAAATGAGAATGAGAGAGAGAGAAAGGAAGGAAGGAAGGAAGGAAGGAAGAAAAGAAAAAGAAAAAAGAAACAAACTCCAGCAGCTCCATTACTGTGCTGTCCAAGACCTCTACAGTTCTGCTAAGGCCCAGGATCATTCTTCCATGCTCCCAAAACCCAGATTGGTCTCTAGTGCTACCAAACCATTGGACCATGTCTGGTACAACTAAACCTGTTAAACATCAGCGCCAACAATTTCCTCGGGAGTTCTCCTGATCGGCCGCCACGATTTCCGCAGAAACTTCATTTCCGCTCATCTTTTACCACGGTTACAGCGGCCGATCGGGACTACACCTGAGGAAGTTCCCAGCGCAGATGTCTAACTCCAACTGGGAAATCTTGCACATTTTCTTGCTGTCTATTCTCAGCCTTAAAATTAGTACTGGACAAAAATTAAATACACAGGTAAAGGAACAAATATGTGTACGCCACTCATTTAGGGCTTTCACAGAATAATGGAGAGTTGTGGAAATCAATCCAAAGCATCAGTTAAAATTACAAAATACCACACAACAAAAATAGAATATGCCTTCTTCAACTACTTTAAATCAGCAATCCTGATGTTATCCCCTACATGGTCTAAACACATCTATTGCTATAAATCAGTGCATCCTTTGATTCACCATAAGCAATGCCACAGAAAATCTGCATATATTTCACACAAAAATGACTCCCTTACATGCTTTAAAGTATTTTCCTTTCACTTAGAAACAGGCCTCATTCATGAATGGTGGAGGAAATTAAATATTTCTAAATCTGGGAAATGTGCCTTGGTTACTCACTTGTTTGACCTGGAGGCCATGACTCCATATTCTCTCCAACAAATCGCAGAGGCTGGCAATTAGTGTATTCTCCTCCACTCCTGTGATAGTCACCTCACCGTGACCCAGTTCTACTGCTTCTCGCCCCATTTTCTCCACCAACATGCGCTTAGTCTGCAACAGAGAAATGTGTGGATTGATGGGCACATCCAAAAATAGACACAACAGGCCGAAAATCGCTTTAAAAATAACGGTGAGATCAACAGCGTTCACTGTTGTTAATGGCCAAATAAAAGAGCAAGTTCCAGTGTTCACACATGCGCAGACAAATGCAGAAATCTGGATCTGCCGTTCTGTCAGGTTCACCTTAAATGGGTTATCGCCGGCTGTAATCAACAGAATCACTAGACCAACGCCAACTTGCTCTTATGCCCCACTGGAAACTAACTAATGATTTTATTGACGTAGCTTTCACTTCCTGGTTTTTACATTGTAATTCTGCTGCAATCTGATTGGTCGAGGGGAGAGATCGATCCTCTCGCTTCTTCCATGGAAGCTTCGCTGGAACTAACGCTGGGATCTTCTCAGCTTCCTATTAGAGGAAGTGCCCGCAGTAAAGTTAGTTAGTGGGTTAGTATAAATCTATGGAGCGGTGAGCACTGTTCATTTGCCACTCAGAGCAATTTACAGGCCAATGACTCAAGGTTATAATACTGGCCTTCTTTTAGAAAAAAAGTGAAAACTTCTCAATGGCTTTGTGAGCAAATCGGCACCTGGTATAGTACAAAATTATACAGACTGGAAAGATCCCAGGTTTGATCCCTGACCTGTGCGAAGTTAGCTGATCTCAGCAAGGCAAACAGTTTGGGTTTTGGCTACAACTGGCCTCAGTGTTCCTGGGTTGAGAAAGGGGAAGGACATAAAAAAAGACAGCCACACTTTCTGCTCCTGTTTGCTATCCAGTGACTGCTGCTGAAAGATGCATGTATGTGTGGACAGGATTGAGCTTGGCTACAATAACCAACACGCTAAAATAATCTGATAGCAATCTGAACTAGACTTAGGCATGAAAAATGGCACTTGGGCGAGCTTCTAAAAGGTTTCTGGTGCGTGAGGTACCATACCTCCAGTAACAGTCCGTGTTTTCAGGAGGGAAGGGGAGAAAATTACATAGAAAAGCACCATTACCTTATTACGACATTCCTTCAACAGACCCTCAACAAACTTCCAGTTGGTCTGTGCAATTACTGATGGAGAAAGGTTGGACAGCTTAGGCTGTCGCATGCCCGTTCCGAGATTCCGAGCTTCCTGTATATACTTCTGCAATCGGAGAAACAGAAGCATGAACGTCAGTATGGGCCACGTCACCATTAAGTGCATGTACAATCAATTCGCATTCAAAATCAACACTCAAGTAGGTTTGAATGGGATTCTATATTGTTGAGAGGTGGGTTTAAATTTAAAAAAAATCAATGAGTATGATAAACTGGAGAAAAACTAAGTTTAAAGTTATGGTAAAACCAGAAATGCAAATACTTTTCATAATACACTTCATAATGTTCAAGTCAGTTAACAGCAATGAATATGTACCAGAATGCTGTTTTAAATCAAAAAAAACCTTCAGATATATAGTGACAGGGAATTTTAATCTCCTACTGAAGAGAAATACCAGAACAAATTCTGCAGTAACCTTTAATATTACAGTTGGACTCTTCCACATATATACTGCCATTTCAAATGCGTCAATGTGCACACTGACCCATTTTCCCAAATATCATTAGAACACATGCACTGACAATATACACAGGGCAGAACAAGCACTTTCAGTTATGCAACTATATGCATAAAAAACACTGGGCTCTCTTGTGTCTTCACAGTGGGTTTTGTATTTTGTGGAACTGCTAAAAATCTGTTTTAAAATCCTGTCCCCATCAGATCCTAAATCCTGAAACAACATGGGATCTGAACTGTCTGTAAAAATAAAATGAATGCAAGAAGCTCTCCTTTTAATCTCTGGGGCCTAGCTTCAGATCCAGCCGAGGCTAATGGAATTGAAGTCTCTTCTCTCTTTGACCCCCAATTCCCAATGGGTTTGGGGCACCACAGCAACGACAAAGTAAAAGACAAACTGCCTGCAAAACAGCACAAATTGGCAAACTTATTAAGAAAGCCAAGGAGAGCCAGTTCAGGAAATGGAAAATTTCACACTGATGAAGTACGGGAGCAAAGTTGGGGTACAGTATACTACTGGGCACAGAAGGAACTTGACTCTGCTTTTAACATGTGCAAGTTCCCTGGGTTAAAAAGTGTAACAACTCGCCTCAGCTTGTTACTTTGGTTTTCTCTGCATTAACTGCAGCCCTGTCCAACAGGATAGCTGTGGTGTTTAAAGCATGTGGATTTGCTGGATTGTGAGATCCTGCTCTATTTCATTCATTATTTAAAAAGTACTAAATTAAAAGAAAATCAGAGAAATAGTCAAGTCAACCACGCCTGCTGGTCACACAGTTGAAAAAGGATTGCGTGCGTGTCCGAGCCTTGAATGGTTTGAGTTTGCTTCTTCATTTCTTGCCCCCAAGCACCCAGTAGCAGCAGAAAATCAAACCTTTGGATCTAAATTCAGTGTCACATGGATAAATATTCTTAAAGGACACCATAAACAATTCCATAAACATTTCACAAAAAACAAACGCATTGCTAATTTTGTTTGGAAAATGTTTACATTGATCTTAAGGTGAAACTCTAGGTATTTTATAATCTCATTTTTAATTTAAACTCAATATCTAGACTAGTGATACAATGCGTTTGTAAAACTTTGACAGTTTAATTTGTCACAAACTTTTGAGAGATCTGTTTATGCTTTTCTCCGCTAGATTTAACCACCAAATCATGTGAGTTGCAAAGATTACTAATAATTTTTTTAAAAAAGACATCAAACGTATCCAAAGACCTAATCAGGCATCACAGACCAGAATATTTCATGTTTAATTAATGGTCTACATTGAGTTAGCAGTGGCAGTTAGGGTGCTATAATTGTCTTCAGTGCCCCTGGGATGGGCAGTGTGTGTGTGTGTGTGTGTGTGTGCGTGCATGTGCGTGTAAGGGAGGGGGTGGGGGGATAAAAAAAGACATGCTTCTCACTCCTAATCACAATCCAGTCACGCGGGAAAGTTCACAGGATCCGGTTGGGCTGTGATGCCTTCTGCAGTCAAATAGCCTACCAACACTCACTGTCTAGGCTCACACATGAAGAATAGCCACTTAAGAAAGGTACCAAAAGGCTGGAACCTTCCTGGTCTCAGCTACTCATTGCCTTTTTGATATTCAATTCCATACAATTAGTTAAATACCTTCACAACAAATTATACTGAAACTCCTTCTTCCCTCCCTCCAGGTTAACTTTTTTTTAGCTCCTTCACACAAATCAAGAATGTAATTATACAGAAACTGTAGGACACTACAGCATTAAAATCTATTTCTTTCTTTGTTGTGGAGGTAGTGCACAGTCGGCTTTAGTGCAAGATCCAGAAATACTAAAAATTCAACTCACCTGAACTCAGTTTATGTTAAACATGCTAATTTTGGTTGATTTAAATTTTTTTTCAAATAAAAATCTCAATTTAGTTACCAGGTATTGCTGATAATTTGCCATTTATTTGCCAGGGAAAAAAACATGCAAGTGAAAGAACCTCTCTGAAATTAAACAGGCACATGCACTTTTTCAATTTTATCTCAGCAGAGGACTGCTCCACATCTCCCCTAGAAACTAGAGGCACACTGTTTTCAGGATTCTGCCCTTTCAACTCGGACACCCGGGCTTGGATTCTGAGGAGGAACCCCTTCGACCACAAGACCATCAGACAGTGGTCGTCACGAAACGTTCTCAGAGTCCTGCAAGGAACTGACAGGGTGGACTCAATCGGTTTCTTCCCGACCAGACGGTCGATGCCATTTGACAGAACCTCTCGTTGCCCGAACTGACCAACAGGCACCAAGATGTAGCCTGGATGGTGGTCAGAAAGGCCCCCCCAGTGCGGTCCTTCTAACACGCACGGAACCTCAGCGCCACCGCGAGCTGCCCTCGAGGCTGTGGCGGGGAGGAGACCGTCGTCCACCTCCTGATGGGCTGCCCCTTTACGCAAAGGGTGTGGAGAGAGCTGCGTTGGTATCTTTCCAGGTTCATCCCAAACAGTTGGGTAACACAGGATGCTGGGCTCTACAGACTGTTCCCCAGGACGCACACCAAAACAGATATCACCTGTGGCTGGAAGACCATCAACTCAGTGAAGGAGGCCATTCGGTCCGCTCGAAACCTGCTGGTCTTCCAGCTGAAGGAGCTGTCCACGACTGAGTGTTGCCGACTGCCACACTCCAAGGTGCAGGAGTACGTGCTTTGGGACACACAGAGGAAAGGTGCGATCTACGCAAAGGCTCAATGGGGAAAGGCCACCCCACCTTGTGTTGTACACCATTAACTGTGTGTACAAGGTATGGTGCGTAACTGTATTGATTGTACCGGGACCGTCGAATTGTACTGTATGTACCATTGCAAATTGTATGACCTGTAGTGTATTGTTTGAAGCATGACTTGAATTGCATTGTATGTACCCTTACAAATTTTATGAATAAAGTACATTTTGAAATATGAAAAAAAATTGGATTCTGTTCAGTAAAAGACGAAGATTGGGTTTACTTATTTCATAGATTTGTTATGTTAAACAGGCAATGTAAACTGGACCACTGCAAGGAAACAATCGTTGCCATGAACAACCACGTGAGTTGTCACATGGAGAAAAGTTCCATTTCTCAGCACCATTATTTCTCACCTTGAGGCTCTTTTACCTCACCAGAATTCTGTTGACTGCACATACAGTACTCTCATTGTCGACACATCCTCAACACTGAACTTCATAGAATTCCGAGAAATTACACCACAGAAACAGGCCGTTTGACCCAACCAGTCCGTGTTGGTGTTTATGCTCCACATGAGCTGTAGTCCTAATCCCATGTGTATGCCATGTTCCCTATTTTTTCCCCACGAGGTTTTAGAATCTGCCATCCATGCCTTGCATCCTCCTTTGCCCCACTAAATGCACCCAGTTTAGTGCTTATATACAAAAATGATGGGGAGGAAAAGACCAACTGGTCCATCAAGCTTGCCCCGCTGTGCCACATACTAACAAGCATTTTGTAACATGGAAGGAGCTCAGCATCAACTCCCAAGCCAACAGCAATATTTGGAGGCTCACGGAGTCCAATATAAAACATTTTTTACACGAGCAACAGTGCATCTCCATCAACCTCTGTGCAAGTCATCTTCTAATGACCTACATAAGAGCAGAAGCAAATGGCAATATAAACGCTGGAGAATAGCACACAGCGGTAGTTCTTCTGCAACTCTTCCAAAGGCTTATGTACAAGGTAAAAGTGCAACATACAAACAGCCATTGAGGTCAACTCAGTGAACATTACAGTTGATGGGTTTGCCAGAGTTTTGAAGGATGCAAAGGATGTATGCAGTGACCAGGAACACACACAAAGGTGCTACTTGATTGAGGAGCAGGTGAGCCCCTGCAACGTACCAGATAAAACTCAGACACAGATTTTAGAGAGGTCCTAGCAGTCTGGTTATGCCTGTCCAAGTTGAAATACAATACGATCTCCAGTTCAGGCGACAGACAATCCACATACTGACGAGACAGGAATCGTGCGAGTGAGACACAGACAAACAGACAACCAGAGTAACAAAAAGAAAATAATAAATAAAGCAATACAGACCAATATTCGACCTTATACAGACAAACAGATAGACAGAAATAGAACATGAAAGTAAGTCATCATAGAAAGGAACAAAAACAGAAAAAGTTGTATAATAAGAAAAAGTGGAACTGAAATCAGAAAAAGGATTCTTCAAATAAAAACAATACACTGGCTGCTATTTAGGATAATAAGATTTTTAAATATGGAGGACTTTCCCATTACTGCACTCTAAGAGGTGTTCTTATATCGCCATGTGACACAATAAAGCCCAAAAAAAAGGTTGTCCCATGCGCATTTCTCATCTTGTTATCTCACTAATTCCCTTTTCTTCCTTCCATTTTTGACTATTGACACCTTTCAGGGAGCATGGTTCCAAAGATGCTGGGTGCCTGACAGCACTTACCAAAATGGCCATTATTCATGTGCGTGTCTCTACAGTGAGTGTTGGCAAAGTAACCAAGGAGCATCACACTGGAGTTTAATCCTGTCCTCCCTCAACAATCACACCTGTGCTCTTCCACTAGCTATTGCTGGACAGCAATCACAAACGGGAACTCTGGCAGAATTTTCCCTCCCATAGAGTCAGAGCCACTGAGGCCAACTGTCTTCCCCCCTCCCCAAAACCACCACTGTCTGATAGAAATCAGCTAACTCAGCTGGTAATCAAACTTGGGATCTTCCTGCACTGTAACATTTTTTTAAGAAATAAATATTTAGATGTAAATATTTTTTAAATTCATCATCACGTGCTGGCGGTCTCCCAATAGGAGCCACCATCTTGACTACTTTTCAAAGGCAAGGTGTTGAACCATGATATCCAGCCTCGGTCCCAACAACCCACCAGCCCCAGAGGATAGGAAAAGGTGCGTCATGTTTCCGTACCTACACCTCGGTCTGGAGTGAAGATGATGCCCCTTAATTGGGAAACTAACTCATGGTAAGCTTTTTAAACCTATAATCTTTTTTCCTCAAAATGCACAGCTCTGTTGTTTCCAAGACGGCTCTGCGGCTAAGAGTAGAATGGAATGCCACTTGCACAAATTGATAGTGCCTCCCAGCGTGCCCTGTATTATTTTACCATGTTGTAAATCTGTTTCTGTGCTGAATTAATATTGTTTAACGTAGAATTCTCCAGCATACACAGTTCTCTGAATTTTTCACTAATCTAATGGTCTACTGTACATTTTTAAGTTAGTTTGGACATGACTGAATTAACATACAATTGCACACTCAATATTATTATGCTGTAAATGTCTTGCAAGACCCTTCAATGTGAGGATCATGTCCCTTTGTGCTCAAAGTAAAGGAATGCATAAATTTACTTGGAATACTGCCAACATGAGAGGGGGGCAAGGGAGAAATTCCTTGCAAGTACATTAACCAGTGTACTAAAAATAGCATATGGTGCAAATCGAATCCCTCAGAGTCTATGCAAGGAGTGACTATTCAGGTTTGTTTTATGCCCTATCATTTAATACTGCTGCAAAAACCACAAGCAATCAGAAGCTCAACAATCAACCTCCTTTGTTGATTAGAGCAGCAGGTATACACTACACGATAGCAAACAGTCTGAAGTATTAATTTGGTTTTTTTTAAATGGCCAGATATTGTTAGAAAATCTAAGGACTGCATATGAAATTACTAACCTCTCTCTGATCATTGTCCAGGTGCAGGTGCTCTGTGTGCTGCTTTTGTCTATCCTTTCGTCTCCACTGGGCTGGGGCACTCCGCTTCACCCACCTTAATGAGATTAAACACATTTTAACAGTGCAACAACATACACAATCACACATTTACTTTGCTGGTTACTACCATACCCACCCCCCACAGTCTAATAATTCAATAACATTCACAGTTCAGGTGCACATATACTTAGGTCACTTTACAGGATGACTGCCCATAGACTCTGGGAAGGTGGGCACTGGTTTTTACTTTGAAACATAAATAGCAAACATCCTGTGGCATACCTCAAGGCCACATCAGGGTTACTGGAAAGCATGAAGTGGACCTGCCAGTGGCCTCAGAGCCAAAGCCAAGCCCCAGACACCTGATAAATTTAACAAACACATTTCCTGTCAGAGTGGGCAGATTTCTGGATAAACTGAACTTTTATTTTTTTGCAAATTATTTATATTTTTACTTGTTTCGCTTTGCTATAAATTGTATATGTTAATTGGCCAGCAGACATACCAAAATGGCGGCGAAAAAACGTTACGTAAAATACGTAAGTGATTTAATTGATTTGTCTTTTCTTTTCCTTTGACCATAAAGATCAGTACAGATCAGGTAGGCCCACCTAACTCATCCTTCCACACATTTAGTTTATCTGTTCACAGTGGGTTTTGCTGGCTGGTCGTTCAGGATTGGTTGTTTTCAGACATCCTTAGTATTTTTCCATTGGATGTATATCTACCTGTCTTTCCCATATTCGATTGATATGTTGCCTATCTGTTCAGTTGCAAATGTTGTTTTATGAAGATAGAATCTGAGTGAATCAAGTGCAAGGGTGGTGCATATTTTGGACATCAGATGTGACGTAGAAATGGTGAAGCACAAAACTGGATAGATGGATCAACGGACAATAGACAAAATGGTATATCTTTCAAATGAACACTCCGATCACTTTAGGATCTTATGTTGGTGTTCCTGCAAGACAATTTTTCCTGTCAAATTGAACTGGATCAGAGGAGGGGTGCACTGTAAATAAAACAGTATAACAATATAACTGAGCAGCCTGTGTACACTGGGAGACACCAGAGTTACTTACTTGTTACTGGCTGGTGAAGAGGAAAGCACGTCTGACTGCAGTTTGGGAAAGAATCCAGATTCATACTTTCCCTGACCAATCTTCATATCCAGCAGGTGAGGGTGTACTGCAGTGTGGTCAATTTTTGCAAGTCTCAGCTCAATTGCCTTTTCTGTAGAACACGAGTCATTTTGATGATTGAGGACAACGTAAATGAATTATTATGCTAGCACAAAAAAAAATTTGAAAAACACTTTTTTGTGCCCAGTGGGCAAGAGCAGAAAATTAACCCCTTCAAAGGCCTGCAGGATTTTACTGAATCATAGCACAAGCGATGCAACTATATGTAAAGTCCCAACACAAATACCATGCAATCATATTCTCACCAGATTTTATTAGTTCAAAATTCAGCACAATAATTTTTTTGCAATTTCGATACAGCAAAGCAAATTATTAAGAGCAGATTATCCATGCAGAGCTGAAGTGAATTCCAGAATTGTGTCACTTGTGTATTATTTCCTTAAGACCTTTTTATATGACACCCCTTCAAGAAGTGTTACAACAGGCAAAGCTGGAACGTTAATGCCCCAAAGTCGTTTCCTATGGAAAATGTTTTTGAAAAATTTGAGGCTCCTCAGTGGGTAAATGTACTGCCTGATGAGGTACTGATTCATAGAGACTAGGATGATCACAGATTCAATCTTGGTATGAGGATTATTTGATCTTAGTCGCAGTACAGCAGTGGGGATGCTACATTTGATCCTAGTGCCACGGGAAGCAAAGGGATGGATTGAGAGGCGGAGCAAGTAATAGGAAAAGCAAAGGAAGGAGGAAAGAAGGTGAGAGGAAAGGAAGAGGGAAGGCAGTGTGAGGAGTAAGGTGGCAAGAGAGGAGGAGGGGGATGAATAGAAGAGGGAAGGAAAGGAGGAAAAGAGGGGGAAGAGAGAGGAGATGGGGGGGGGGGGGGGGGGGAAGAACCAGCCAAGATTACAACACCTGAGCCTCACGTGTCAGTTTGGCTCAGCTGGTAGCAATCTTGCACCTGAGTCAGACATTTGTGAGTTCAAGCCCCACTCCAGCACATAAATTAGGCTGACACCAGAGGGGGTAATTTTAACCCAACTTGCTGGGTGGGTAGCCCACAGGATCGGGTGGAACACCGGATTTACACCCTGCACAATATTACTTTCAATGTGGAGTAAAATCAGATGGGGTGTAAAACCAGTGTTGCACCCGGTCCAGTCAGTTTCCTGACAGGCGAATTAGGTTAAAATTGCCCCTTTGAGTTCAGTACTGAGGAACTGCTGCCTTGTCAGAAATGCTATCATTTAGATGAGGCTTGAAACTGCTTCCAGTGGTTTAGGTGGATGTTAAAAGATCCTTTGCACTTTTTAAAGAGCAGGAAGTTCTTCTGGTGCTTTGGCCAATGTTCTTCTCTCAAACATTGCCACCAGAATTAAATGAATTAATCTCATTGCTGTTTGTAGGATTCAGCTGTGCACAAAACGGTTGTTGCGTTTGGCTGCACTTCAAATGGCAATTCTGAAATGTGATAAGACATCATATAATTGCAAATTCTTTATTTCTATCCAGTGACCGTTGCTGGAAAATGCAGATATATGGACATCAGGTGAGGGCAGGTAACTGGGTTCAACAGTGAGGGCCTCCACAGCCAGACAGCAGGAAAATGGTCACCTGGGGACAGGATCAGAGAGCATCAGACGAATGATCAGCATCTCAGGAAAGGAGGGATAAGGGAAGAAAACTGAAGGGGATAGGGGGAGGGGGAGAGATATCAGTTTGCCCAAGGCACAAAAGAAAATGAACAGTAGATGAGCACAGGAAATCCAATCAATAAGAAAGAATTGAAGGACCGATGTTTGGTGCAAAGCTTTGTTTAATCACCCATCTCCAAAATGTGCAGTTTTCATTTTTAGGTCCATGCAGGCTGCAATTTAATAGCACCCAATTTGAAGATAAGCCTACACCACCATCTTGTATGTATATTTATTTATTTATTTATTTATTTATGTATATATATATATATTATTCATTAAACAATTTTATAATTTTAATAGACAAATTTAGTTTGGAGCACTTGTCACCACATTCCAACCACCTGCCCCCAATTAATTCTTCTTGTTGCCAAATTTTGCATGGTACTTCCAAATATACAATAAAAAAAGCAAACTGTTCCCAGACTTTTGCTACTTTTGATTCAGCCATTTGGAGGCTCTTAGGAAACCACAGATTTACCCTCCCTCTGAGAGTGCCACAGGCCCGCTTGTCATTTTTCACACAAACAGACCTACTGTGACATGGCATTTTAGGAATTACGGAGAACTTTGCGTAAATTGATCGATACAGTTTAGATTGAAGCTGAGCTAGGTTGGAAAATGCAGCTTAAATAGTCCAATAAAATAAACACTGCTCAATTATCGAAAAAGTCAAGCGCATCATGGCTACTCAGTCCCCATTCACACAATCAAATTTTTTCAGGACAACCAGAATCGATTTTTAAGATTATTTCTCTGCAGACTGGTGGTGATGTCAAGTTGAACTAACAATGAACTGACTCACATCCTGTACTACATTCGAGTACAGGTACAGCACTGTGACATCATGAAACGCCTATAACACAAACTTGTGAATGCTTTTGCAGCTCACGTCTGCTGCATTCACTGCAAAACAAACTATTTTTGTTTCCTCCGTTAGCACAAGCCACTCAAAACTGTGCTGAAATCACCTCTCCACCCCACCACCCCCAGCTCTTGACCAACGTTTGTCAATCCAAATTTAAACTATAGCAGAATTTTTAAACTATTTAACATCTGCCCTAAATCCTTCTTTAAATTTGAATTCAAACTGATAATGTAAATGGAGTCTGAGGAGCCAGAATACAGCACTCTATTGTTTGTACAATTTCAACAAATCCATGATCATTTAAAAAGTAGAAAAGCTGGATAGATAAAATGGAGCTTTAGTACCACCACACCCTAATGCAAAAGAAATGACTGTATTTACTAAGATGAGCTTTGCAGTTTTCCATTCCAACAACGTGAGGTACTGGTGCTATTATGTCAATATTTTCAAACCTCTTTTTAAATAGTGCATCTGCAAATGGCAAACAAATAAAGGATTAAAACGCCATCAGCTTGATCGTCCAAATAGCAAGGTGAATAATTTCTACATAATTTACTTCAATTGAACAGTTAGCCTGACTGTGAAGGGTGTGGGGAAAGAGGACGAGGGGAAGAAAAATGTGACCTAATGAAGGTCTAGAGTTCACCCTGTTCAATTCATAATACAATTGGCATGAGGATTACATGAAAAAAAATAATCAGTTAAATAAATCCATGCCTTCAGTTCACTGGCTGCAACACACACTTTTTCTCATTCTTCATAGCTGTACACCAGGTTAAAAACAACAGTATTTGATTAGAAATCAATGGCAGTTCAAGCCTTTTCATCAGCCAACACTCTGATTACCCAATAAAACAGCAATTCATTTAAAGACAAACTTGTTTTGTTGTAACTGTTATAATTCCTGGCGTCTAATTAATTTGTTTACATGTTTAGGATCGTACTCAGCCTTGATTTAAGGTCCACAAAGTTTTCAACACTGGACCCTTGAACCCAAAACAAAGATATTTACATTAGTTGACAAATCTGCATCTTCGAGTTCCCCTGCGTCAGTACGTCCTCATGGATGCTTAAATTTATATAATTAAATATATAGTGATTTGGTAAAAGGACTGATATGAGCACTAACTTTAACCTATCAATATGGAAGAGACTTGAGAATACAGTTAAATATTGTTGATGAGTACCATGACTCAAGCTTCTGTTAAGCTTGTAAACTTTGCGTTTAGACAAGTAATTTTTAAATAATTATTATTTTGAACATTTTAAATATATTTAAACCCCCTTATTTTGGTTTCTGCTGTGTTATCCCTTGCTATATCAGTCTGATTGAAGGGATGATCATGTGCCCTGCTCCTGGGTCCCTACAAATTCCAGTCTTAACTTGGCCAGCAGCAGTAAGCAATAGTGGATGAATTCTTCCCTCTCCCTATTGCGTAAAGATTAGACTCTGCTGTGTACTTCCTTTCACAAGGCCAAGATTGTAAATTTGCCATATCTGAAGAGTCTAAATACAAAACTTGTGTCCCACACATCACAGCACAATGCATTGTAAGCTCCAATTGGAGCTACCATACTGCCAATGGAACAAAATACAAGTATAAAAAAGACTAAGTCATTTAAATGAAAAAAAATTAAATACTTCACTCAAAACCCACCAGAGAGATGTTCTAAAACAGTTTTTCTAGGTCAAATGTTGCCAGCAATTAAGTAGTTTGCTCATTTTGCAACACAAAGAGAGGCCTTTTAACAATTCTGCTTCAAAAGGTTACCACCAATGCTAACTTTTGCTGAAGTGCAAGTGCGACTACAAAAGTATCTGCCTGGCGTTCGTCAAAAAGTTTTCTCTGTCCATAATGAATGTTTTTCTCAAAGGTCCGATGTGAAATGACAATTGGGCAATTTTTAAAAAACATTTGTTGTCAGTATGTGAGCACCGATGGTAAGGCTGTATTTGTTGCCCAGGTAAGTTGGTGGGGCCCACCGCTAGTTCAACACTGTCAGTCTTGCTCAGAAATGCCAAATGATGGCTGACGTGGGAAGCGAGAACATTTACATTGTTACACTTCTGAGATATAAGCCCTTATATTTACTCGCAGCCGGGAAAAAAGCCCGGGTTGGGGGGGGTGGCGGAAAAGAGAGAGATTTGCGGACACAAAACCCGGAAGTAAAGTTAGCGGGTCGGATTCTGCGATCTCAACTTGATTTTTTTCTTCCAGTTTCGCGTCTCCAAGCTGAGCAGCAGACGTGATGCGCACCCGCATGACGCGATCTGAAGTCCACTATTTAAAGGGCCAATGCAAAAATGGAATTTGGAGGAGCCAGAACGAATTTAAGCATGGATTCATAAAGAGTAGGGCCAGCATCCAGATTCACTGATGCTACCCTTGAAATACTGCTGGGTATAATGAGGAACAGGAGGGACATCATTTTCCACAGCAATGGGTGGAAGAAACCTGCTTCTGTTACCAAGGCAGCGTGGCTGGAGGTGGCTGAGGAGACAAGCAGCAGGAGCATTGTGGCCTGTTCATGGATGCAGTGCAGGAAGTGCTTTAATGACCTAACCAAGTCTGGAAAAGTGAGTACAGTTGCTGATTGATCTACATCCTATGGTGTACAACACTCCCCCTCTCACTCTGTCTTGCCAAGCATCACATCACTCCTCACACACACTTAAGTTTCAGCAGCACCCATCCTTCACTTTCTATGCACTTCCTCACCTCCCCATGTATCCATCCACTACTGCCACTCACCCCAATCCTCATGCAATGTGATGCATCTGTCTGATAGTCACCCTCACCCAATGCACTGCCTCCATCGAGTGAATATGTGATTCATCAGTCACTCACAAGTCTGTCCTTTCGCCTCTTGTAAGAGAAGAAAGCGCAAAACGCAAGGGAGATGGAGAGGACTGGAGGTGGCCCGCCACAAATAGTGCAGCTGACAGATGCAGAGGAGGACGCGATGGAGATAAGGGGCACACCTGCGTCCCTCTCAATCGAGATGGAGAGACTGGGAACTCGCAGATGCCTGGTGACAGAATATAAAACATCTTTCACACGTGATCATTTTATTTCATCAACGACTGAGCTATGAAGCCCGAGTATGGAGATTGACAAGATTGTTATTTTGCCAGGACTCATTCATGTCGCTTTCCTTTGCCTTCCAGGGCCTTCACACATACAAGATTCTCTGGAGACGCATGACAACGATTCCTCGGAGGACCTCATTCCTTCTGAGGGTGCACTATCGCAGGACATACAGGCATGTACCAGCACAAATACTTGCATTTTGGTGGGTCCTGTTGTAGTTAGTTGTGTTTTCACCTGGTGATTGACAATTCATAAGTGAGCACGAGCAGACACTGGTGGCAGGGGCAGGGGCAGCTGTGGAGAGACTGCGTCGGAGGGTGCACTCCTCTCCCAGCTTTGCTCAGCTGGACACAAATGCTGAACCTCAGGGCCCATCGTTGAGAATGAGAATGATTGAGGTACTGCTGCAACTTTACGAGGTTTTGGCAAATGTGCCACAATAGCACAGATGATGGTGGCGTCCCAGGTAATTGCAAGAATGTCTGCCATGGAGAGAGTGGTTGCCTCTGTGGAGCTTCAAGCACAGCTCTCAAGTAAGTCTATCTAGGCCATAACCACGGCCATGCAGGAGATGTCTGCCGCCTTAAACAGAATGACAGATCCTTATCTGTGGCCTTACAATGTGTCCCTAATCTTCAACAAGCTGCTCTCCAGCAGAGTGGTAGGAGTGATATGGCGTTGGTCCAGGAGAGGGATGATGGAAGTGGGAACTCCACTCAGAGCGCTCCCACGACTCACCCGTTGCCCCCCTCCCCACCTCCCCCCCCCAACCAGTACCCGACATGCTGCCTCTTCTCCTGATGGCAGAGTCTGCTCCTGCACGGGTCCAGCTGGAGCAGTCTCTGGTGAGGCCTTCACAAGCTCCAAAACTCAGAGGTCATAGGCCAAAAGCATCTCAACATTCAGGGCAGGGATCTGAGCAGGCTGCCTCTACCTCTGCTGAAGCCACAGGGGATGCACCACGTAGAAGCGGTAGCAAGCGTAGTTCAAGCAATTGTAATTCACCAAGGGTATGCACATGGGCGTTTGAAAAAGTGTTATGTTGTGAAGTTTCCTTTTTTAATATCGGCATATATATTATTGATTAGCACCACTTCCACATCTTACTCATTATTGCGTCCCAAGTGTGAAGTTGGCCTTTCATTTGCTTCATGAAGAATGTCAATACATGATGGTCAAATGAATCTATGCAGGCCGTGACCACGGCCGTGCAGTAGATGTCTGCCGCCTTAAACAGGATGACAGATACCTTATCCATGGCCTTACAACGCGTCAATGATATGCACCAAGCTGCTCTCTAACAGAATGGTGGGAGTGATGTGGCGCTGGCCCAGGAGAGGGATGATGGCGAAAGGGGACATGGAAGTGGGAATTCCACTCAAAGCGCTCCCATGCTCAGGAATGCCAAATGATAGCTGACATGGGAAATGAGACCCTCCCATGTGGGTAGTGCCTCCTGCGACCTCAGCCCCTCTGCTGCTCTCCACTCTGCTATTCTCCAGATCTATGTTGTGCACCTCTCTCTTGTGCACCTGCAGATCCCACCACGATCCCACGAGGTCACTGTCATGGATGGTGATTGTCTTCCTCTTTTGGTGTCCTTACGAATACATCTGCCCCCCCCCTCCCCCATCCTGATCTTGTCTGTTTGAAAGCTTCCAAAGTTCTGAAAAAGCTGTATGAACACAAGAACTTTCTGCCAAACGTTTACCAGAGGGAACTGAGACACCAGCTGTAATCACCGAGCTTTTATTGACATCAGGCAGTCAGAACTTCAAAGAGCCCCATGAACTGCGGCTCAATCTCGCCTCCGTTTCACAAGCCCGGGGAAACCCGCGCTGGAGACGTTAAATTCGAAGGTCTGTTAAAATCAATTTAAAAATCACCTAATTTACATCTCATAATCAGGTAAATTGCTCCGATAAGTACCCGCCCCGCACTATTTAGCAACCAGCCTCCGGCAAGCAGGTTAATCACACGCAGCCGAACGCGCCTCCATTAAACCCAGAAGTGGCCGCATTGGAGCTGGGTTGCGGTCGCGCTGCAAAAATCATTTATTTTAACTTCCCACCCGCCCCCAACTCAACTGTTCTTAGAGGTTAAAATTCCCCCCATATTGTTGGAGCAGAGTAGGAGGTTTATTGTGCATATAACCATGACATGTGACCTGAGTGTGCTTGAGGCAAACAGTGGTGCAGAAAATGGATAGTGCTCCATTCCTCTGGACCAACATCCCTCAGCTTACCAAGCAGAAAATTTGAAGGGAAAAAAAAGTAATATTTTAAAAAAATATAGCAACATAAATAGGAGCAGGAGTAGGTCACAAGGCCCCTCGAGCCTGCTCCACCATTCAAAAATTTTGGCTGATCTTTGACCTCAACTCCACTTTCCCGCCGATCCCCATATCCCATGATTCCCCTAGAGTCCAAAAATCTGTCTATCTCCGCCTTGAATATACTCACTGACTGAGCATCCACAGCCCTCTGCGGTAGAGAATTCCAAAGATTCACAACCCTCAGTGAAGAAATTCCTCCTCATCTCAGTCTTAAATGGCTCACCCCTTATCCTGGGACTATGCCCCCCTAGTTCTCGACTCTCCAGCCAGGGGAAACAACCTCTCAGCATCTACCCTGTCAAGCCCCCTCAGAATCTTATATGTTTCTATGAGTGTTTGCCTCCACTCAGTACCTTTCCATAGTGGAATTTATCTTTGGGTAGATATGGATTTATCTGTGCTCACCTCACAGTAAGTGCATGTAGAGCTAAAGAAGATGGATGTCTGTTTTCTCTGCTTTCGACAACATATCCTACATCAGAGACATGATAACAAGTGAGAATCAGGCAGAATATAGAAAGTTCGGAGGGGAAGTGAAAAAGGAAATAAGAGGGGCAAAGAGAGAGTATGAGAATAGACTGATGGCCAACATAAAAAGGAATCCAAAAGTCTTCTACAGGCATGTAGACAATAAACGGGTAGTAAGAGGAGGGGTGGGGCCGATCAGCGACCATAAAGGAGATTGACTCATGAAGGCAGAGGGGATGGCCGAGGTAACAAATGAGTACTCTGCATCTGCCTTTTCTAAAGGAAGATGCTGCCAGAGTCTCAGTAAAGGAAGATATAGTTGAGATACTGGATGGGCTAAAAATTGATAAAGAAGAGGTACTAGAAAGGCTAGCTGTACTTAAAGTAGATAAGTCACCCGGTCTGGATGGGATGCATCCTAGGTCGCTGAGGGAAGTAAGGGTGGAAATTGCAGAGGTACTGGCCATAATCTTCCAAACATACAGGGGTGGTGCCAGAGGACTAGAGAATTGCAAATGTTACACTCTTGTTCAAAAAAGGGTGTAAGGATAACCCAGCAACTACAGGCCAGTCAGTTTAACCTCAGTGATGGGGAAACTTTTAGAAACGATAATCCGGGACAGAATTAACAGTCACTTGGACGAGTGTGAATTGATTAGGGAAAGCCAGCACGGATTTGTTAAAGACAAATGGTGTTTAACTAACCTGATAGAGTTTTTTGATGAGGTAACAGAAAGGGTAAATGAGGGCAATGCAGTTGATGTGGTGTATATGGACTTTCAAAATGCATTTGATAAAGTGTCGCATGGTAGGCTTAACATCAAGATTGCGGCCCATGGAATAAAAGGGGCAGTTGCAACATGGATACAGAACTGGCTAAGTGACAGGAGTAGTGGTGAACGGTTGTTTTTCGGACTGGAGGGGAGGTATACAGTGGTGTTCCCCAGGGGTCAGTGCTGGGACCACTGCTTTTCTTGATATATATTAATGACTTGGACTTGGGTGTACAGGGCACAATTTCAAAATTTGCAGATGACACAAAACTTGGAAGGGTAGTAAACAGTGAGGAGGAAAGTGATAGACTTCAAGAGGATATAGACAGGCTGGTGGCATGGATGCGTGGCAGATGAAATTTAATGCAGAAAAATATGGAGTGACACATTTCGGTAGGAAGAACGAGGAGAGGCAATATAAACTAGAGGGCACAATTGTAAAAGAGATACAGGAACAGAGGGATCTGGGGATATATGTGCACAAATCGTTAAAGGTGGCAGGGCAGGTTGAGAAAGCAGTTAAAAAAGCATATGGGATCCTGGGCTTTATAAATAGAGGCATAGAGTACAAAAGTATGGAAATCATGATGAACCTTTATAAAACACTGGTTTGGCCACAACTGGAGTATTGTGTCCAGTTCTGGGCACCGCACTTTAGGAAAGATGTGAAGGCCTTGGAGAGGGTGCAGAAGAGATTTACTAGAATGATTCCAGGGATGAGGGACTTTAGTTACATGGATAGAGTGGAGAAGTTGGGGTTGTTCTCTTTGGAACAGAAAAGGTTGCAAGGAGATTTGACGGAGGTATTCAAAATCATGAAGGGTCTAGACAGAGTAGATAGAGAGAAACTGTTCCCATTGGCAGAAGGGTCAAGAACCAGAGGATATAGATTTAAGGTGATTGGCAAAAGAACCAAAGGTGACAGGAGGAAAAACCTTTTTACACAGCGAGCGGTTAGGATCTGGAATGCACTGCCCAAGGGGGTAGTGGAGGCAGACTCAATCATGGCCTTCAAAAGGGAACTGGGTAAGTCCTTACATGGAAAAAAATTTGCAGGGCTACGGGGATAGGGCGGGGGAGTGGGACGAGGTGGATTGCTCTTGCATAGAGCCGGCACAGACTCGATGGGCCGAATGGCCCCCTTCCATGCTGTAACCTTTCTATGATTCTATGATCATGTTCCATCTGAGAACTGATCATATGCAGACATGCTTACACACAAATGTCTTTTTGATCCAGATACTCTTGTGTTTAAGTGAAATCGAAACTGACAAAGGCCAACTGAAAAATAAAAATTAAGTAGAATATAGTTCAAAGATTGGACATCTCATGGCACCCTTACCTGCTGCAGCTATGGTAGTACACTTCTGATACATTGACGTACGGAGCGTTGGCGTTCTAACATTCAAAGTTCGGATTTTGTCAACTCGGGTGTCAAATACTCTTAAGATTTGGTCTTTGTCATCTTCATCATGGCACATTATCTTATTGTCAATGAACGAAGCAAACATTTGCGTTTCAAGGAATCTGGACAGGAATGGCAGGTAAGGCTCAGGCTGGTCTGAAAGGAAAGAGGCCTGTGGAAAAAGAATACACCAAGAACGATTCAACAACGTACAGCCAATTAGGGATGAAAGAAAATGTTTATCCTTCAAGTGATGACGGCCTGATTATTAATTGTATCCATGTGATTTATATCAATTAGTGATAATTGTATTCAGGTGGTGGGTATCAATTGCAGACTCTCTTGTATCCATTTATAGGAGAGCGCTTATCTGGGGGGTGGCCGATATATAAGGGGGATCTCTGAATAAAGGCTTGGAAGCAACTGAAGACCAGGCTCTAGTATTCTATCCTTCACCCCCCGGCTATCCGACTTTTTATACTGATGATCTAAACTTTGTCGGGAGTTGCCACGCTATAATATGTCCATGCACAGTCTGTATGCTTAAAGGGGTTACCTCATTGTTGTGAGTAGCATTCGTTCCTGGAATACTACAACAAAATCACCATTTTGGGCACTGTTAGCTGCTGTAACTGGAACTTTTTCCCAGCAGTTTTAATGATAACCTAGTCGATCTCCCTTAGTGTTGCACACAGGGAGTCAAGGTAAAGTGCAGTATTCAGGTCAAGCAGGGTCAGCGTGCAGGGGAATAATTGGGGAGGGGGGGGTGGTGGGAAAGAGGAGAGCCAAAATGAAAAGTAGGTCAGTGGGAGGAGTGGGATGCAGATCAGGTGTCTTAGCAGGGATGGGAACTTGGCCACGATATGTGGCAACAGCAGGAGTACGCCACAGGCCAGTGAAGAAAGGAAGGAGACAGAAGCATCACAAGGGGTAGATTGAGCCTTGGTTTAATGTCTCATCCAAAAGACAGGACCTCCAATAGTGTAGCACTCAATCAGTACCACACTGAGGCGTCAACCTTGATTATGTGAAGTTGCTGAAGTAGGGCTTGAACCCACAACCTTCTGACTCAGAGGGGGGAGTGCTACCCCTGAGCCAAGGCTGCTATTCTATAATTGGTGAAGTTTCTTTTTTAACCTCTACATAAAATAACACCTACTGTGTGGAACAGGCAAGTTGTGACATCCTTAGCATTGAAAACTCATCACAGTGCCAGCTACAGGTATAACTGGTACCATAGGCACTATAAGGGAGCATTATATGAAAGTTTTTGATGAAATGTGCACTTCATGTACTGAATTTAATATATAATAAATGTATTTGGCTGATAAGGTGGTTAACAGACACTTAAAAGGTACTTCACTGACTGTTAAATATGCTACATAAATGCAAGTTCTTCCTTTTACAATAAATTTTCCTTTCAGGCCTCCAATCAGGCACGAGTTGGGTGACATGCAATGAGCACCCCTCCAGGCCCCTCCTACCATTAATATGCTGACATGTTATCACTTTCCAGGCACAGCTTCATTTACCTCATGTGGGAGAGCTTCTAACTGGGGAGGGCCTGGCAATACTGCACCAGGGAGAGGCAGGGAAGAACTGCTTACAATTGACAATGGATAAAATTAAAGGCACTGTGTATATTTCAGTCTTTGCAAGGGCTGTTTGGGTGACAAAAACAGCTCAAAAACACAGTGGTTGGTACAATAAATGTGGGGGAAGGAAACTAGGTCTTTGGCCATGGATAGAGCCGTGCGACACTGAAGACCCCCCTGTTTGAAGATTGGTGAAGAACTGCTGCATGAGTGAGGAGGGCAGCTCAATTTCTCACCACGGCATCTTCTCCATGACTGCAACATGCTTGAAAGGAGGCACAGCTGACCATTACTGCTACTGGCAGTGGCGCTCCATGGTGAATGCTAGCTGTAGGTATTCTTGCAGTAGATGGCACAGCTGTCAGTGCTTTCCTGGTGATTCAGAGCATTTACAGGTAGAGTTCCTCTGATAAATCCAGGTAGGTGTGCCTCTACCTGTAAACACAGATGTGAGGGTACTACTGCTGTAGTCGTACCTGGTTGGCAACCTTCCACTTCTTCCAAAAAGCATAAGTAATATTGCAGATGTTTAAAAAAATGGGTGTGTCAAAACAGCTGGCACAAAGCAACTGAGTGTTGATAAATGGGTGGGGCGGTGGGGTGGGGGGAGTACACGTTAACAAAAAAAAAGCTTAAAAGATACAAAAAAAAAATCTTTTTACAAGTCTTATTTAAAGGTTCCTGCCATGGAATTATTTGTCAACATGAGACACCGCCTTCAGAAGAAGAGGCAAAAGGACCGGAAAAACAGGAGGACAATTGGAAGATAAAGAAAATCTGAAAAAGATTCAACACCAAGACATCTTCAATAACCACACACTTGTATGTATTCCTTCAAGCTCCACTTAGAGATATTTAACAAGCAGCAAACAATGTATCTTTAGTGTTTAACTCACTTTATCAAAGTTCTGCATCTGTTCCCGGTTGCTGAACCAGGATTCCTTGTCCTGATTTGGCTGAATTACAAACACCTCATAATCTGCAAACATCTGAGTAAAGCGATTGGCAAAGATTTCCCTGATCTGGATGTTAAGCCGATGAATCTTCAGTTCTTCCTCATAACAATGAACCTTTAAATCTTTGTTACTGCCAGTGTCCTCCCTCACTTCGGACTGCAACAACAAAGCAGGCAACAGGTCAATCGTTCTCTACAGTTTACCGCACTGTGAGGGATGGGGGGGGGGGGTCCCTCAAGCTGCATCGGCCCCACTGCTCAAGATATTGAGCTCTTGAACCTGATTATACATTTGCTGAAAGATTGCTGTTCATTTAAAGAACACACTGTAGAATTTCTGATTCTTCAGAACATTATGTATGATTTACAACCATATTACATCTGGTGGAAAAAAAAGGCTCCCAATGAGGCCAAACATTCAACCTGGATTAAACCTTTAGCCAAAGTCTATTTCATAACAGTGATCAGGGCATCACACAACTATCCAAACCAATGTAGAACAAAGTTATCTACATATTGTTGCGATCACATTAAGCAATAACTTGTATCCAAAAAAAGAGCTCATGACTTTTACATAGAACTACATAGAATTCATAGCACATAAACAGGCCATTCAGTCCAACTGGTCTGTGCCGGTGTTTATGGTCCACACGAGCCTTCTCCCACCCTACTTCATCTAACCCGATCAGTTTATCCTTCTAATACAAAAAAAGGAGTATTCTATCCACTTTGAACTTAGTAAAATAAGCAATAACAGGACTAAATCAAGTTAACAGGGAAGGAATGAGATGAAACATGATCCAGACTATTTTATGAAATAACAGCAGCTGAAAAATCCATTTTATTCAATCCAAGACTGTTGCATTAAAGCTCCTGTGAAGTATAGTCAGAACGAAGAATTAATTCTAACATGATAGCAAATCTGTACCACAGAAGAAGCCACGCGGAGTCTAATGCTTTGCAATCAATTAGCAAGTGCAGTGGGCTAGAATTAAGAAAAGCATATTCATAATGGTAACTGGTAGTCTTCCAGCGCAATAGGAGTTCAACCCCTTCATGTCCAAACACCTGCACTGAATACAATTTACAGCCCCTGATTGTGATGAATTTTCTTATTGATTAGATGGCAGGATAAAATATGTACCTGTAAGAAAACAACAAGAACTTTTTGATAAATTACCGAGTAGTTAAACTTGAGCCCTGATAAAAGATTTGGAATGGAGAGGGCACATACAAATAAAATGAAATTGCTAAGTTTTAAAAGCAAAAATTCATAGGCTCAAAAATCGATCTGAACAATGGCTTGCTCATAGAATTAGACACTTCCATTAAAGTGAAAGTCCAGACTCCAAATTCCACATCCTAACTGCTTTTTTGTTCTCCAAAATCTTTGTCTCTCTCTTCTCCCCCCTCCCCCCATGATCCCAAAGGGGCCAGCTTATTCCAAGAGACAGCTTCATGGGCACCAATCATCCTCTGGTGCCTCACTCATCAGCAGTGGCTGGTTCAACTGTGTGAGGGGGAAGGAAGGAATCAAGGCCAAGCTGACTTCTGTCTTCAGAAATGCACGCACACTTTTAAGAGGGGTCACTGAACAGCAATAAAGAGCAGAAACTGTTAATTTTCCTCTCCCTAACCAAAGGACACTAAGGTCAACTATAGCACTCCCACTATTGCCCCAGCCATGATCCACTGACGCAGCACACACTGGGGTCGTGCCTGTGGTCGTAGTGGTCTGTATGACTTTACTTCTACACTAAGCAGCACATGTTCCAACTGAGACAATGGAGGAAAACAAACTTTGGAAAAGGGACTTTCCCAGTAGACTTTTGCCATCCAGATGATGACATTAGAAAGTTACCTATAGGCTAAAATTTGAGAAAAAAGGGCACTAATAATGGTCTTTTATTTTATTCGTTCATGTGATGTGGGCGTTGCAGGCAAGGCCAGCATTTATTGCCCATCCCTAATTGCTCCTGAAAAGGTGGTGGTGAGCCGCCGCCTTGAACTGCTGCAGTCCGTGTGGTGAAGGTTCTCCCACAGTGCTGTTAGGTAGGGAGTTCCAGGATTTTGACCCAGCCATGAACAAACGGCGATATATTTCCAAGTCGGGATGGTGTGTGACTTGGAGGAGAACGTGCAGGTGGTGTTGTTCCCATGTGCCTGCTGCTCTTGTCCTTCTAGGTGGTAGAGGTCGCAGATTTGGGAGGTGCTGTTGAAGAAGCCTTGGCGAGTTGCTGCAGTGCATCCTGTGGATGGTACACACTGCAGCCACAGTGCGCCGGTGGTGAAGGGAGTGAATGTTTACGGTGGTGGTTGGGGTGCCAATCAAGCGGGCTGCTTTGTCCTGGATGGTGTCGAGCTTCTTGAGTGTTGTTGGAGCTGCACTCATCCAGGCAAGTGGAGAGTATTCCATCACACTCCTGACTTGTGCCTTGTAGATGGAGGAAAGGCTTTGGGGAATCAGGAGGTGAGTCACTCGCTACAGAATACCCAGCCTCTGACTTGCTCTTGTAGACACAGTATTTATGTGGCTGGTCCAATTAAGATTCTGGTCAACGGTGATCCCCAGGCTGTTGATGGTGGGGGATTCGGCGAAGATAATGCCGTTGAATTTCAAGGGAAGGTGGTTAGACTCTCTCTTGTTGGAGATGGTCATTGCCTGGCACTTGTCTGGCGCGAATGTTACTTGCCACTTATCAGCCCAAGCCTGGATGTCATCCAGGTCTTGCTGCATGCGGGCTCAGACTGCTTCATTATCTGAGGGGTTGCAAATGGAACTGAACACTGTGCAATCATCAGCGAACATCCCCATTTCTGACCATATGATGGAGGGAAGGCCATTGATAAAGCAGCTGAAGATGGTTGGGCCAAGGACACTGCCCTGAGGAAGTCCTGCAGCAATGTCCTGGGGCTGAGTTGATTGGCCTCCAACAACCATTACCATCTTCCTTTGTGCTAGGTATGACTCCAGCCACTGGAGAGTTTTCCCCCGATTCCCAGTGACTTCAATTTTACTAGGGCTCCTTGGTGCCATACTCAGTCAAATGCTGCCTTGATGTCAAGGGCAGTCACTTTCACCTCACCTCTGGAATTCAGCTCTTTTGTCCATGTTTGGAACAAGGCTGGAATGAGGTCTGGAGCCGAGTGGTCCTGGCGGAACCCAAACTGAGCATCGGTGAACAGGTTATTGGTGAATAAGTGCTGCTTGATAGCACTTTCGACGACACCATCCATCACTTTGCTGATGATTGAGAGTAGACTGATGGGGCGGTGATTGGCCGGATTGGATTTGTCCTGCTTTTGTGGACAGGACATACCTGGGCAATTTTCCACATTGTCGGGTAGATGCCAGTGTCGTAGCTGTACTGGAACAGTTTGGCTAGAGGCGCGGCTAGTTCTGGAGCACAAGTCTTTAGCACTACAGCCGGGATGTTGTCCGGGCCCATAGCCTTTGCTGTATCCAGTGCACTCAGCTGTTTCTTGATATCACATGGAGTGAATCGAATTGGCTGAAGACTGGCTTCTGTGATGGTGGGGATATTGGGAGGAGGCAGAGATGGATCATCCATTCGGCACTTGTGGCTGAAGATGGTTGCAAACGCTTCAGCCTCGTCTTTTTCACTCACGTGCTGGACTCCGCCACGATTGAGGATGGGGATGTTCACGGAGCCTCCTCCTCCCGTTAGTTGTTTAATTGTCCACCACCATTCACGACTGGATGTGGCAGGACAGCAGAGCTTTGATCTGATCCGTTGGTTGTGGAATCACTTAGCTCTGTCTATAGCATGGCAGGATTTGAACTCATGACTCTGGGTTATTAGTCCAGTAACATAACCACTATGCTACTGTACGTATGTTAAAAAATGTACAGCAATATTTTGGGGGCACAAAAAGTTTAGGCATTGACTAAAGTGAAAGGAGCTAGTTAATAGCAATTCTGTTCTATCAAGAAATATACCTTACTATTATGAGACAGAATTTCTTCATTTGCTGTCAAAAAGCTTTTCATGAACTCTCTAAAGCAGTTATTTGCCAATAATTGCCCATCTCCTTATACCAAAACAAGAGTTCCTCAAGAAAGCATGCTTCATCCAAACTCTCTCATCTTCCTCAGTCGCCACCAGTATCCTGGTGATACTGTTCTGTTCGCTGATGTCTTGGGGTGGGAGTCTTGCATTTATATGTTAAACCATCTGATTTAAGTTTTATTTTATTTTCCTACATTTGGGTTAAAAAACATCAATTGAAATCAGTTGTAAGTAAATCTGTTTTTTTTTAGTTTTCATTAGCAACACAATTTTGGAAGGAAATTAAACATTTAAATAATAAACACAATTGTCTTCACAAAGTATAATGCTAAAAGGATGTGGTATGGACCATTAGCAGCATCATCAATGCCTCCTCTCCCATTACACTTCATTCAGCTACTTGTTTGTGACTGGAAGTGCACGCTATATTGATGCTAACTGTTGATACAAAGAAGACCGAGTACCGATAAATAGAAAGTGGCTGTGTTCATCACAGTAGAACTGCAGTATGCTGCCACTGACTGTTAATGTCCTTTTTAAAATCAGGTTCAACCAAACTTTGGAATTCATCATGAGGGAGAAGAGAAATAGATTCATCGGCTTTAACAATAACTTCAGAAGGTTAAATATCAGGTGTTTGGAGCCTGTAATTTCCACTCATCTTACAACAAAACAGAAGAGTTTTGGGCAACAGGAAGATCATATAATCAAAACAATAGGCACAAGATTACTTCACATTATTTTTTGTCTCAAATTGTTTCAAACACAAATGTAAAATTCCACACAAAATGTGAGTGTTTGTATAGAAAACAGACACAGACCAGTGCAAAAACAGTCTTTGCAAAAAGCAGTTCAAGGGGAACAAAAGGTTCAGTACAGACCAACATGTGGGCTAAGAGTACAAAAGAGCTCCACATCTCCAAGGTTTGGGATCGGAGGAGTGTGGGGGGGGGGGGGAAGAGGGAGGCAGGTGGAAAGAGAGTGCACAATTTAGCAGCACAATGGAGAAAAGAAAATGGATTAATAATTGGAATACAAGTGTAGAGAAAGTGGATGAAAGAGGGCTCCAACTAGAAGGTGATAAACCCATTGTATGTACCACTTTCTGCAAAATTCTAAATTTATTACAAATAAGTAAACCTCCTATTTAAAACAACTTAAAAATACTGTGCGCTTACACACAACAGTGCAATGATTTTTCCACAAACTGTTTTGTGTCATCTGCAAATTACAAATTCTTTCTATCTAGTGTAATGAGATGACCTGAAGCAGGACATACACCTGAAAAAAAAACTATTAGTTACTGCATATATCAAAATCCTTCTCAAGGTCTGGAGGCTCACAACTAAACAGCAGAACAAACGTGCCCTCATGAAGTGTTAAGTTTTGATGAGCAATTAAAAAAAATCTGTCTTCTCCCTCCAGTCGATGTGTGTAATCACTCTTAAATGTCATGATTTGAGTAAATTACCAAATTAAAGCTTCCAAGGTAACTACAGAAGAAATAAATTTAACGGTGGTCAATACTGCTGGCAAAACAACCTGGTGATAAATTTAAAGATTAATTTCCCCAACCTCCTTTACAATAAAAGATAAGATAAATCATTGATTTTTTTTCCCAGTTATCTAGCCCACCGTAATTGGCTAGCTGCAGTTTGAGGCCAGAATATATTAAAGCTGCATGGTCTGTTAGGTTAAAATCAACTAAATCTCAGTCTATATAGATAAATAAACAAATCAAGTTGTACCTTACATCATTTTCTTGAAAGACTATAAATAAAAAAAATAGAATTTTTACAAAATATTGAGGTGATTTTCACATGAACAAGTATGGTAGAATCGCTATAGTGGAAATTAATTGACCAAGCTTTGATTTTGAAATTTTCATGTTCGCCTTTATTTTTTTCTTCAAAGAACAGTTTTGGGGATTTTATTAATGACTCCATTTAATTTTGTCCAATTTCATGATGGAGTCCAGATCTCAACAACATCAATCATATGCTTTTAACTTTGACATGCCTTAATTTTTTCTTTTATAAACACTGGTTTGGAGGATCACAGTTAAAGCCACATCCTGCTCAAAACCAAACTTTTTTAGCCAAGAAGTTAATCTACAGACCTTAAACCCTATAAGGGCCACAGCTGCACTTCTGTACCAAAATCCCCAAATGTATCAAGATTCAAGGTCTTATGAGTTCTAAGAACAGCTTCCATAAAGTTTGCCTATTTATTGAATTCTATTTTATAGCCCTAACCACGAGAATTTTTCACATCAGGATTTATAGCCTGAGTCATGGTCTGATAGAGCGTATTTTTATTCCATCCACTGATGGGAGGATAATCTCATGACAGCCCATGCTACATTCCAATAGGCTGGCATGCAGTGGCAACAGTTCTCTGTTCAATCCCTGGGTCTCACTATTGGTTACATCGATAATGGGCAGTAAAGACATACTCAAGAACGTATCACAAGTTACACACCATACTGACTTAGAATCATAGACTTGGAAATATATCGCCGTTCCTTCACCGTCGCTGGGTCAAAATCCTGGAACTCCCTACCTAACAGCACTGTGGGAGAACCTTCACCACACGGACTGCAGCGGTTCAAGAAGGCAGCCCACCACCACCACCTTCTCAAGGGTAATTAGGGAATGGGCAATAATTGCTGGCCTTGTCAGCGATGCCCACATCCCATGAATGAATTTAAAAAAATATTGGATACAAGGTTGATGATGCCAAGCCAGGGTAGAATATCTTGCATAATACCCAAAAACAACAGTCTGATAATCTGTTGAGACAACCATCACAGATGGTAGGCTTGGTACAATAATACATATATCATACTAGACAGACAGTCTCCAGATACAAAACCAACAATCCTATTAACTTTTTAAATGCCTATTTACATATTACGACTTTGGAGAAGAAACTCAAAGATATTCTGCACCTCTGGAGAAAACAGACAAATTAATGTTTCAGGTATGGAGCCTTCAATCTAACAAAGGGTCCACGCGTGAAATGTTAACTCATCTGCTCTCTCCGCAGATGCTGATTGACCTGCTGAGTGTTTTTTTTTAAAAGCAATATCTGTTTTTTATTTCAGATTTCCAGCATCTGCAACATTTTACTTTTTGTTCAAAGACTTATTTATAAAAATTTACATTATTTGAGCCAGTGAATTGTGTATTTCAAATGGCCAACCTGTGCACAGTCAGAGCAGCGATCAAAAATATTGAACTTACTACAATGCTCGCCAGCTGCAAAATTAAATTTTCAAATTTGAAATCCAACAGATGTTAGATCTGTTGCAATCACATTAAGTCAGAGTAAAGTTTTCATGGCTTGTGGAGGACATCAAAGCTAATCATCCACCAACATCAAATACGCAAGTTGATTTGATTAAAAAAGCTACAAATTATAGCGAACACTAGGTTTCTTCAATACACCATTTCATACTCACAAACAGCAGCCAAATGGGTAGGGGCAGGGAGAAAAAATAAAAATCTTAAAGTTGGGTGATCTGACTTGTTTGTAACTACAAATTTCATGACATTGATTGACTTGAACTAAATAGTACATCCCAAAAAGCAGAGCGCTCACTAGTATAGACACTGGTGGGATCCATAAATTTGTATGGCAAAAAAAAACTTCAAACAAAAATGTATGCCTATTGCCACCACACCTTTTTCTCAATGGCTTTAATGAAATTCTCTTCTGACAGTAATTTTTTTTTAAAAAGACATATGTGAATCCTCTCTTCCCCCATCTCTCAAAATCGTTTTCCACTCTGATTGTCGGTTAAGGGGGGAATTAAAAATAGTTTTCAAGTTGAAGAAAAAAGAACTGACGCATTTACCTATCAAAGATTTATTATTATATTTTTCAGATGAATGTATCAGAAGATGAGGTATTTTAGCAATTCAAAGGGTTGTAGAAGTTTGGAACTCTCTTCCGTAAACGGCAATTGATACTAGCTCAATTGCTAAATTTAAATCTGAGATAGATAGCTTTTTGGCAACCAAAGGTATTAAGGGATATGGGCCAAAGGCAGGTATATGGAGTTAGATCACAGATCAGCCATGATCTTATCAAATGGCGGAGCAGGCACGAGGGGCTGAATGGCCTAATCCTGTTCCTATGGAGCATTTTTAATGCCTCCCCCGGAACTACAATGATCTTCACAGTCATCATTCGGAGACAATCTCAAATTGTGCCATATAACCCTAAATAAATTAAAAACTAACCTTCTCTAAACTGACACCAGTCCTTTTGGCAAGGGCCTGCAACCTTGCCATGGTCGCATTTTCCTTTAGCAATTCATATGTGTTCAGCGCTGATCCGGCTACGTTTCCATTCTTTTTATCGCTCCCTTTAAAATTCTTCAGCTTAGAGGCACTTTCACTGCAGTGCAGGTTCCCTTCAGGTGGAATCTCAAATGCCATTAGGATCTCAGAGATTTCTTGAATGAATTCCAGTTTATTTGGAAACTGTGGCAAGTCTTCTGGCAGTTCAATAAAATGGTTGTCTATGTCCACAAAGCAGAGATTTGCCTGAAAAAATTAAACATATATTTAGAAAGATTTAATGTTGCCCTTCTGTCAGAAATGCAAACATTTATAATGCTACTCGCATTATGCAACAAAAATCTACCATCAGTCCCTCACCCAGTGTAGAAAAAGGAACAGATCAGTAAGGTCTTATGGTTGGTTTCTCGACTGTGTTGAGTTAGTCAGCAATGGACCTCTAGCTCAAATCAGCCAGAATTTCCATTTCTTTCATGACCCAGCAACCCTGCTGGAAGCATACATATGAGAATGTTGGATAAGAACAGGATCAGGTTCAGATAGAATTATATGGTCAGCCAAAATATTCATCATTCAGGCTCATATGAAAAATGGCAAGTTAAGTAAACTACAACTCTACACTAACATGCCTCATTACCTTAATGAGGAGGAATAAAGGGAGAAAACTGGATTAGGAATAAAGAAAATTTCACGTCAATGTTTAACAGCTCTAGCAGCCACCATGATCCAAAGATTGTGAATCACAGCTGTATTGGGCACTTCAACCTACTTGACCATATTTGCTACATTTTATTTGTTTTTCAGCTAGTGCACCATCTGGGAAAGAGAGGAAACTAGAAGGAGTTGCATCCTACATTTCCATAGCCTACAACCGCAGACCTATGAATGACATCTGCTGAAAAATAGTAGACCATCCAAACATAATGGGACCAAAAGTCCATAATCTTCCTCTGCCGCTTTAACAATGGCAAAGAGACTTCTTTGGCATCACAGTTACGTGCCTAACCCCATTGGGTCCCCAGGATCTACTGAAAACTGTCAACTACAGAATACAAGTACAGTTACTCTTGTATTTAAGTAGCAAGTGTAACTTTCTGAATAAGCCAATTACTTTTTCACTTTACAAAAGCAAAAATCAATTCTTAACCCCCACCCCTACAAAAAAAAGACATATTTGTTTCCTAGTACAGAAAAGGATGCAACAAGGTGTTAGCTACTAAAACATTTTTGCCTGGGCCAAACACAATGCCATTGCACCCTGAACCCTGATCAAAAATGTCTGGCACTCAAGTAGTGTTTCTTTCAGTACAAATTTCTGCTATTTTCCCACAGTTGTTTGAACATTCCTATCCATGTGTACAAACATTCTCACATTTTCCTTCTTCTTGCTGCATGAATTGAAACACCAAACAATCTTTCTTTGTAATAACATCTAAGCTTATGCAGAGAACAGCAGCTATTATAAATTCCTCAAAAGATAGGTGACTATTCTCCTGGAATTACCACGACCGAAATCTTAATATGGTGAAGAGCTTCATGCCAAACAAAGAAACGCCATTCTGAACAACTGCCAACAGTCTAACTTTCCTTCCATATGTGCCACTTGGCACAGGAGCTATTGCTGGAATTTAAACAAGTTTTCAGAAGTGAGTGAAAATCCATTTGCTGCTTCAAATTCATCGAGCATTTTCCTGCCAATTTCATTGTTTGCAGGTGTCTGAAGTTATTCTCGTGCATTTCCCCAACCCCCAGCACTCTGTAATTAACAAAAACCTGTTGAAGTAACAAACTAAACTCTTATTCAGTAAGAATAAAGCATTCGTACTTCTGACACAAATAAATAATTCGTAAAATACATTTAACCTGAATTCAGTCCCTAGTTAATTCTCCTCGAAGGTTACACAAAATCCAATGGATAAGTTGCATCTTAATACATACTTTTATATACGTTCAGTACAATGCTGTGACTTATAACTGAATCAAAACTGGCAACTGTAAAACCGGGAAGCAAATTATATACTAAATTTTATTGTCGATCTTTCGACTCTTTTGTTGAGAGTCTACATTCCAATCATCGTTTCGACCAACAGTCAGACAACAATCCTAATGAATGAATGAATATCAATAGTTCTAGTTTCAGCAGTGCAAGGAACACCCTACAGTACAGCATAATCTCAGGACAGAAGAACAAATTGCATTGATCTAATGCCTTTTAAGGCATAATCCAAAAAAATGAACACCGAGCCAAAGGCTCCATAATAGGAGGGTGACCAAACGCTTGGTCGAAGAGGTGGGTTATAATGAAAATCTCAACAGGAGGAGGAAGCACAGAGGGATTTATGGAGGGAATTGCAGAGCGTGGGGCCTCGGGGGCTGGAGGCATGGCCACCAATGGTGGGGTGGAAGAGGCCAGAGTTACAATTACAGAGAGAGTTCGTGGGGATGGAGGGGGGCGGTTGTGGGCCTGGAGGAGGTTACAGAGAAAGGGAGAGGCGAATCCATGAAGGGAATTAAACACGGAGGATTAAACTGTGCAATCAGGTTGATGGCTTCAGCAGAGAACCAGCAGGCAGGTGCTTCACCAATCTGTCGCCATTTTTATTTTAATCAAATGCATCACATAATTTCGGTACAGTTTCCTTTACTTTATCACCAATCTGCTATTTCCAACTCGCTTCTTTCTTCTTCCTTGCATTTCTTCTTTCCTTCGCTTGCTCCCATTTTTAATTTTTGCCATGACTTGTTCACTCCCTTCCCTCTTGACTCATCTCTCCTCTCCTACAGTTCTATTCTGTCTCTGCAGATTTTTCCTGCAGTATTTTCTCTGCTACAATTTTCCCCTTTTGTTTTTAAAAACAGAAAAACTGACTCTGCTGCCACATTTTCCTATTTCAGTCCCTCTACACTACAGATCTTTCCTCTGCTCCTTTAATAATATTACCTTTTGCTTTATTCTCTGAACCTGTCTCTAGTTCATTTCTTGTCTTCTTTCTTCCTGCACTAATCACGCTGTCTTGCGGTGGGTACTGGACAGGGATTGTGTTGCAGAATTGGATAGCCACACGAAGAGGAATGTGGGCAACTACAGCAGTCAGAGTCTCAACAGTCGGGCTGTATTAATGAACAAATAGCATGCCCTCACATGTCCAAAAACAAACTTTGCACTGATCTCCAGTTGCCGGGAACAGCAGGATGCAGACTTTCTTGCGTTAAGGACAGGCTGTGGCAGGTTAAATATAAATAGATATATTTAAAAAACAACTATATGCAAGAAACGGACCAGACGGGAAAGGCCAGGAGAAAAAAAGCGTTATGCAAAAAGGTATCAGGATATCAATAGATTAAAAATGATTTGGGGCCCTTCACTGTCACGTAGGTGATGCATCATCAAAGTTCCTTTTATATTTCTCTCCCTGCCCTCTAACTCCCCACTCCCTGCTGAACATTTTCTAAAGCAATCCACTGATTAGTCTCTGCTTTAGAAAATTAGACTGTAAACATTACCACCAATTCTCTGCTAAAATGGACACATGCCAGTTCCAAAAGGAGTCATATTGGGGTAAGTATACATCATTCCTTGTATCTATCCCAACATGACATCTAAAAAAAAACTTTGTTTATATAACATTTTATCTTAAAGCACTTCACACATTGAATTTTGTGTTATTTAAATTTAGTGACTGTTGTGTCGGCAAATGTTTCCCTTTAAGGAGAAATATTCTGAAGTACATGCCAAAACACAGCCATAGTTTGCAAAAGAAAAAGGCAGCAGAGAGATGCAATACTGTTTAAAAACAAGCACTCTGACAACAAATTATTCCATTGGCCCTGCAAAATTTTAACATACCTTTAAATCTGTTGTACTGTGAACATGGTCAATGCTTAATAACAAGATAATATAAAATTTGCTGAGCTATTTAATTCTTTTGGCCAATGAACATTAA
This sequence comes from Heptranchias perlo, assembly GCF_035084215.1. Classification (NCBI taxonomy): domain Eukaryota; kingdom Metazoa; phylum Chordata; class Chondrichthyes; order Hexanchiformes; family Hexanchidae; genus Heptranchias; species Heptranchias perlo. Next base: position 35,853,223 of record NC_090336.1, read on the forward strand.
ACACCCCTGTAAGATCTTTCCCTTGGAGGGATAAGATATAAACAGTGAGTCACTGGCAAATGCAAGAAATTGACAAGGACCAGATTTCTGTTGTTTTAGCTTGAAGCAGCGAGCAAGTCTTTTCTTCTTCCACATTGCACTCTTACAATTCAGTAAATAAACTTCACAGTTCAAGTAACCACAATCCAGCTTTATTTATCTAATTAATGTTATAAAAATGTTGCATCAGCAAAACGGTATAATATTTCCACACTAAAAGCTTTTACTACTTCTTCCAATTTTACGTGCAATAGGTCAGCTGTGCATGTGTTATTTAAATTAGAAATTAGCAGGTACACATTGATGACGCACTTATGGCACACTCCAGTTCATATAATGGTTTGCAAGTGCATACAATTGCGTATTAAGTTATCAGCACTATTGCGTTTTAGTTAAAGGGCACTATACAATTAACAAAAGGTACCTCAGTCATCCAGTGATTAAGAGACTATGGTTTTGCAAGTTGTCACACGAGAATGGGCCATAAGTTTGATGTCACCTCAGATTTCATCTTCCCCAAGTTGGTTTAGTGCTGGGACACAGGTGGCTCATTAAAGAACTTCCTTAAGTTTGAGGGTGGTGGGCTGATAGAAAGGGAGCACTATAATCATATCCAATTATCTCTTCCTTAGTCTTAAAAGTCACCAGGAAGTTGGAACATTCCTACATCTTGTGAATTTTATTAATGATGCGTTCATAAAAATAGTTACATGCAATAGAGGATTAGTTTACTAAAAAAAACTGAAAAACCTAAACAAAGATGGTGCACTCATACCTGTCAATTACCATAAACATTACTGTAAGATGCATAGAAATAATCGGAATTTTTATCTATATATATTTGTGACCTGGACTTGAGTATAGAGGGTATAATTTCAAAGTTTGCAGATGACAAAACTCAGAAATGTAGTAAATAATGTGAAGGATAGTAACAGACTTCAAGAGGACATAGACAGACTGGTGAAATAGGCACACACATAGCAGATGAAATTTAACGCAGAGAAGTGTGAAGTGATGCATTTTGGTAGGAAGAATGAGGAGAGGCAATATAAACTAAATAGTACAATTTTAAAGGGGGTGCAGGAACAAAGACACCTGGGGGTGGACATAAACAAATCTTTGACGATGGCAGGACAAGTTGAGAAGGCTGTTAAAAAGCATATGGGATCCTGGGCTTTATTAATAGATTTTACAACACCAAGTTATAGTCCAGCAATTTTATTTTAAATTCACAAGCTTTCGGAGGCTACCTCCTTCCTCAGGTGAACGATGTGGAACTGTTTCCACATCGTTCACCTGAGGAAGGAGGTAGCCTCCGAAAGCTTGTGAATTTAAAATAAAATTGCTGGACTATAACTTGGTGTTGTAAAATTGTTTACAATTGTCAACCCCCATCACCGGCATCTCCACATCTTTATTAATAGAGGCAGAGAATACAAAAGCAAGGAAGTTTTGCTAAACCTTTATAAAACACTGGTTAGGCCTCAGCTGGAGCTGTGTTCAATTCTGGACACCACACTTTAGGAAGGATGTCAAGGCCTTAGAGGGGGTGCAGAAGAGATTTACTAGAATGGTGCCAGGGATGAGGGACTTCAGTTATGTGGAGAGACTGGAGAAGCTGGGGTTGTTCTCCTTAGAACAGAGAAGGTTGAGAGGAGATTTGATCAAGGTGTTCAATATCATGAAGGGTTTAGACAGCGTAAATAAGGAGAAACTGTTTCCAGTGGTAGAAGGGTCAGTAACCAGAGGACACAGATTTAAGGCGATCAGCAAAAGAGCCAGAGGCGACATGAGGAAACATTTATTTTTTACGCAGCGAGTTGTAATGATCTGGAATGCACTGCCTGAAAGGGTGGAGGAAGCAGATTCAATAGTTACTTTCAAAAGGGAATTGGATAAATACATGAAGGGAAAAAAATTACAGGGCTATGGGGAAAGAGCAGGGAAATGGGACTAATTGGATAGCTCTTTCAAAGAGCCGACCCAGGCACGATTGGGGTGACTGGCCTCCTTCTGTGCTGTACCTACTATGATACGATGATGTAAACTGTGTAAATAATGAGTATAAGATATTTTCATGGCCAAAGTATTAGATGTGACAAAAAATGTACCAGTCCTTCTGAAGTGATTTCGCCCCAGGTTGCATTATACTGTGTTACAGTATTGGAATTGTTATATTATGGACAGTTATGCTAAAGACTTTCATGTATTGGAATTGTAAGATACTGTTGCAATCTAACAATGATGCACTGTGCACTGTTAACATCCAACATTGTTCCATTGGACACATAGGCTAAGGATTGTCTATGCTATGTGAGGTACTGTTATGATGTGGTGTTGTTACATTACATACTGTTATATAAAGGTACAGTTACAGTTTGACGGTGAGTGTTACTATTAGGATTGTTAACGATGTCCAAGTTACATGACTCGATTTTGCTTCTCTTCCACAGCTAGAAAGGCCAACAAAACAAGTACGTGAAGCAGAAGAACGACTGAAAGCAATCCCACAGTTCTGCTTTCCAGATGCCAAGGACTAGAGCCCAGTGTCAGATTTTACCAGGTAAAGAAGATGGGAGTTTTTAAAAATCAAATCATGAGACACTGTGTATTGGTGCACAATTGCAACCTTTTATAAAAGATGCAGGGTTTTATCTCTGCAGTTCTTATTGGATTTGACTGAACTAAAGAAAGAGCATTGCCATACCCTTCCACCCAAAGACTATACTGCACATTCCAGGGTTAGGAATGGTACAATGCTGCAATGTTGGATTTTCATCAAAGGTTTAATAATCCAATCAGATTATGGAATTTAATCTGGTTTTGAGGGGTTCCCATGAGTCCAATAAATCTTGTTGGTTCCCTATACGAAAAACAAATGAGAGACTGTGTGTAACAGTTCTCCTAATTTCTCTGGTTTCACAAGATTGAAAGTTTCATCACACTTACAGTACAAGTAATCCTGAAGTGCAAACCAGGGGTTTATTTTTTACTCTTTTCCCTCCCCCTCAATTTTTCCAATTTATGTCCTCTTTCCAGGCATCCTTCTTTAGTTAAGAGATCGGGATGACTTGGAGAACAAGATGGTCTGGAGTAAGGACTGATCCTCCACAGCTGCCATCAATGCCATCTGATTACTGGTTGGCAGAAAGTATGTTTATGTGAGTGTGGGGACTGGTTCTCCCTCCTAAGAAAGGGGAGCTTGAGGGTTCAAGTATCATGTCAAGATCTAGTGAAGAAGTGTATTCTTCTTGAACCACTGCAGTCTAGTCTTTGTAGTGGTTTATACAACCGAGTGGCTTGCCAGGCCACTTCAGAGACCAATTAAGAATCAACCACATTGGTGTGGGACTGGAGTCACACCGGGTAAGGATGGCAGGTGTCCTTCCCTATAAAAGGACATTAGTGCACCAGGTGGGATTTATGACAATCTGACTGCTTTATGGTCACTTTTACTGAATTTTTATTTCTAGATTTTTTAAACTGAATTCAAATTCTCAAACTGCCATGGTGGAATTTAAAGTCATGTTCTCTGGATTGTTAGTCCGGGCCTCTGAATTACTAATCCAGTTACATAGCCACTATACTACTGTAATCAGCTAATTATTCCATGAAGAAAAAGACTCTAGAACAGAGAACCAGACAATCTTTTTCTCGCTAGTTACAGATATTACATATTTGGAGTTATGTAAATTAAGAGAGACTTACCTCCTGCGGTAGCTCCAATTTGGACCGGTCATCCTGCCCATTGGAATGTAAACCCATCAAGTAAGGAACTGGAGCATCTAAAAAATGAAGGAGCGATGCAGGGAGGATAGGGACATACACATGCTGCCACTGACAGGGGAAGAGTATTGCAGTGATACTTTCTGCTACTGACATCAGTCGCTGGTAATCTGTTTATAAAAACACACACAACCATGTAAGTGTTATTTTTAAGTCCATGCAGTAACTGTCAACTCAATTTTCCAGATAATATAATTGACCTGGAAACGCCACGATCAAAAGCATTAGCTATGAAGATAAGTTATCCCACACTCACCATCTGTCACTTGGTGATATTTGTTGCTTCTGCGAGACTAAGAAAATATACAATGAATAGCAATTTCTGCTCTTATGACCCATTACAAACCTTATAAATAGCTCAGAAAATTCTTCTGAAACATCAAGACCAATTTTTATAATACTGTACATCCTGACGAACGTCCAGTAATTGAATCACAATTTTTAATCCAATCATGAAATGTGGAAGCTGTCACACACAAACAAGCAGGAAACACTATTGTAAGCTCCATGGTATACTTGATTACGTTAGAAAAAATGCACGTAGGAATGATTTCAAAGCTGTAACGTAATATTTGGTTCAGATATAGGCTGAAATAAAAAAAACTATGCATCATCTGAATTCCTGGATAAGATTACTGCTTTGCAATGATTAAAAATCTTGTATCGGGCATACGCTTCCTGTCCACAAATCTTACTTCCTGTTGTCACGATTTTTGATCACAGTTTTGTGTTAACATGTCCCATTCAATTTTGCCATGTCAACCATCATAACGTAGCTGTGGCCACTCAGTGTTTCTGTGGAGCGAGTTTCTGAAGTCTTCCTCCTAACTCCATAAAATTACTTACATTCATCAACTGACCGTGGACAATTTACCAGTTTATTATTTATATAACTCTAGCAGAGATACAAGATCTCAATGTTTGAATATTAAAAATGACAGTCTTCAACACTACAATTTATATCAGAGCCCCCTCCCCATGCAATTACTGCACTGAGCCACCTACTATCATATAAATAAGGAATGACTTATATTTATAAAGCACCTTATCATCATTCAGAAACATCCCAAAGCACTTTACATGAATTACGTTGACGTGCCCACTGTTATGCAGATAAACACATAAAGCCATTTCGCACACAGCAAGATCCTAGAAACAACAACGAGATGAATGACCAATTTTTTTTTAAATCACTGCAGCCAGATTGTTTTTATACCATCAAGATGGAGCCTCTAATATAAAAAAAGAATTTACAGCATTTTATTTGTTAGAGGAGCAATTTAGCCTAGAAAAGTCACCACTTTCTTAAAAAAAGTATCAATGTACACAATTTCAAGACTAATAAATCAAAAAGTTACTTTACATATGTTATTATGTCGAATCATACTGTACACCAACTGCCTCTGGGAGACAACATGATGGTATTATTGGGAAGGCTGATTTGGGTTCTTGCTGACCATTCCTGCTGGAAAACTCCCAAGTCTCCTCTGCATCCCACCTGTCAATCTTAGATTGATATTGTACTGTCAAGAAAAGTGAACCAAGCCAATAACTAGCAGAAAAACAAGAACCTCCCCCGATGCACTGAGCACCCAGATTCACATTCAAATGCATCCACGTCTATTCCATGGTTCAAGTTGCTTTAGACGAATAATCTAATAGAGTTTTTAAGCACTAAATTCCCACTTTGCTGGGTTATTTACTTTATTTAATTCAAATAATTAGGTGACACAGCACCAGAAACTGTGTTTTGTAAGAGCGCACCCAAAATTGTAACCCATCTTTCTCTTTCAGATGCCAATCCAGCCACAGGTAATGAGACTCTCAGAATTTTCCAATGTAGGATACTGTAGACCACTAAATGATGTATAAAGAGCCAAGACTACAGATACATGCAGTCCTTTGACCAGGGATCTCAGCTCACTTAGTATATTTGTGCTTTAGGAATATTCAGGTCAGCACCTAAGTGTTCATATTTCACATACTTCATTCCAGATTAAACAGCAACCTTGAAAAGTAATCCCAGTGTGCAAAACGATTCAGCACCAACAAATCAGGGCAAAGTTTAATAAAAGTGTCAACACATATGTTACTGAAGAGCAGACTGAATAGCAGGAGCTGTGATTTTCAACTCAACACTATCACAGATGAAGAACCCAGCTCAGCAATTAACTAGAGCTTCTGGTCTCAGGAAGATGACATTAGATTTGATTTGCCTTGAGAGTTGGTGGCCATCTTTGGTTTCAAAAACAAAATAGATTCCTCAGTTTCTTCCAAAATCGTAATTTTCATGAAGGAGGACTGATACTATTTAAATAAGGAATTCATGTGGCAAATAATTAAAACAACACTACAAATTCTAACGTTCAAGAACTACTGAAGATTTATAAGTTTTCAGCATTCAAACTTTTTATACGACAATAACCATAAGAGATAGGAGCAGGAGTAGGCCATTCAGCCCCTCGAGCCTGCTCCGCCATTTAATGAGATCATGGCTGATCTGATTTTTACCTCAATTCCACTGTCCCGCCTTTTCCCCATATCCTTTGACTCCCTTGCTGATCAAAAATTTGTCTAACTCAGCCTTGAATGTATTCAATGACTCAGCCTCCACAGCTTTTTGGGGTAAAGAATTCCAAAGATTCACGACCCTCTGGGAGAAGAAATTCCTCCTCATTTCCGTCTTAAATGGGCGACCCCTTATTCTGTGACTATGCCCCCTCGTTTTAGATTCCCCATGAGGGGTAAACATCCTCTCAGCATCTACCCTATGGAGTCCCCTCAGAATCTTGTATGTTTCAATAAGGTCTCCTCTCATTCTTCTAAACTCCAATGAGTATAGACCCAACCTATTCAATATTTCCTCAGAAGACAACCCTACCATACCCGGAATCAACCTAGTGAACCTTCTCTGAACTGCCTCCAATGCAAGTATGTCCTTCCTCAAATAAGGGCACCAGAACTGTACTCAGTGCTCCAGATTTATTCTCACCAGCACCCTGTACAGTTGCAGCATGACTTTCCTGCTTTTATAGTCCATCCCCCTAGAAATAAAGGCCAACATTCCGTTTGCCTTCTGGATTACCTGCTGCACCTGTATGTTGACTTTTTGTGTTTCATGTACGAGGACACCCAGATCCCTCTGTACCGCAGCATTTTGTAGTATTTTTCCATTCAAATAATATTTTGCTTTTTTATTTTTCCTCCCAAAGTGGCGACTTCACATTTTCGCACATTATATTCCATCTGCCAAATTTTTGCCCATTCACTTAACAAGTCAATATCCCTTTGCGTCCTCATCGCAACTTGCTTTTCCACCTACCTCAGTGCTTATCAATTGAAAATACTCAACTAAAAATTACGATACAGGCAACTGAGGCACCAACAATGAAAACTTCATTTAGGAAAACGTCAGAGATAACCGACTAAGATAAATGATGAGAGTGTAGAATAGATTCAACTAGCAGTGGTCAATAACTGATTGAGTACCTGGTAAATCTGTATTGCAGTTGTCACCTGGCATCAATTTAAAATTTGAGATAACTCAGCATAATGAATTAATCAGAAGGAATTTATAACCTAATTTCATTTCAAAGATTTTATCTTTAATAACTCCACAATTAAGTTGAGCAATATAATGTTATCTGTGAATTGTGAGATATTTAATAAAATGAAAATGTTATTGTCAGGATTTTTTTTCATTATTTCAGCCATTTTCAGTTTTTATATCTACTTCTCACTTTTATTTTGTTCACTGTTAATTTTCCTTCACTAAATTAGGGCACTGATTACCAAATAGTTGCTTCTTTTATAAATTGTTAAATTATGGGATTGCAGTGAATGACATCAATGCTCTTCTTTGGCACCAAGTATCAACATCAACCCTACCACCAGATCAGATGTGACACAACTACATCTACAGTAAAAAAAAACTCCCTCTACTGTACCAAAATTATTTTTAACTCTGAACAATCCTCTACTCTAATTATCTCAGTGCTTCTTTCCATGTCTCGCACCAGCTATTCCTAATTTGATAGTACCTCCCTTTTGAGCTATTAATTTACACCCATTAGAAAATGGATCAAGGCTGCCCAAAGCCATTGCACTTACAAGCTTTAATATCAATAATCTTGAGTCCCCAAAATGAAAGCCAAGTTCTGTAACCCACTATGAAACCCACGCCCCAGTCCTTCTTCCTTACAATTGGAAGGAGAGAAACACTGGGTGGGTTCCATCTCAAGCTAAGAAAGAAATTGGTCAGGAGTCAAAAATGGAACTGAAGGTGAAGATTGAATGCAGATTGTGATTTGAATTGATGTCTTAGAATTTTTGCTCAATTACATTGGGAGATAAGAAGAAAATTCAGTTTCATCTTTCTCTGTATACCATGCCATGCGCCATCTCTGAAACAAGAAGGGGACTTCCAGACTTCTGCCAGTTCTGTTCTGTAATTGGCCACAAGGAGTTGTGCTAAAGCTCCTGTGGGAAAAGGGCCTCTGAGACTGGCATCACTGATTCTACATGGAAAACAGGAACTCAACATGTTCCAAGTCTATGTGGTATTTGATTGGGCTTAACACTGGTGCAGGTGAGTGGGGAGTGAACAAAGAACAAAAAGGCTCCTCGTTGAAATCATTTCCCTGTCACCTCAAGGAAATAAAACAAAGTCAAGTTCATTTTAAAAACAAATACCGACACAAAAAAGAACTTTCCAGGTTCTCATACAAAACATGAAGCAGTTACTATTCCAATGTCCACTGGGCTGCTTTAATTATACAGTAGAGACAGTATTTCATGTAATAATGGAAATACCTTAATTATTACCTCCCCAACAGTTAATAAGGACATCAATGATCAGAAAATCATTGAAAATTATACACAATATAAAAAGCCATCAAGTACCATCAATAAAGCAGTAACCTTCTTTGTTAGGTTAAAATTGTGAAGGGGAGGAAAACATTTCAAATTTTTCTTAAAAATCTATCATGGGTATTTATATTTGTCTGTGGCTTCCCATGAGGCATCCGTTTGTATTTAAACTACTGACAACTCAATGAAGATGCTGCTTGAATGCTTTAATATTGGTTGTCATGTAATCTGTCCGCCTCCACTAGGTACACTTCTTTCATCTTTGTAATCAACATCAAATCACAAGAGGAACGACCACCATCTATGCTCACCAGAAACAAATGGGGTCGTGGAGATTTGCAATGTCCTGATGAACAAGCCACATCATCGGAATCAAAAGTGTTGGTTGCTTTATTAATATTTGCAGTACTGTGGTGTCAGCCAAGATTAACATTTGTGCCTATTCCCCCCAGTAAAGAAATTGTTCAAATGTAACAGAAGTGTGTACTAATTACTTACCTCAAGGGATTAGGAAGAACAGGCCAACACGTAACAGGAGAACTGTCTCCTAATCCCTTCCAGATGTGGCAGGGGAGATCCCCTGCATCCCTTTCCTAATTTCTTGGATTTTCTCCTGACCTCCTGCCCCAACCCCCCACTTCTGTTATAAGGACCAGGATTTTGACTCAGAGCCGAGAAGGAGGCGGGGGTCAAATCATGGATGGGTAACCCAGAAGTATGGGTTTCCCGGACGTCCTTACAATTTTGACGCAAGGACATTTTTTTTGTCGGTTTGCCATCCAACAGGCCGGCCTGACTGACAGGCTGGTCTTGGTCGGACAGGAGCAGAGCAAGGAAGAGGATGTGAAAAGGCAAGTCTTACATTGTAAGGATTGGGGGGGGGGGGGGGGTCATGAGGGGGGAGGGGAGAGAAGTCAGTTATCGGAGGTCAGTCACTGGGGAAAGTCAGTCAGTCAGTCAGTCAGTCAGTCATGGGGGGGGGGGGGAAATCAGGGGCCGATCAGGGGTCAATCATGGGGAATTGGGGGCCATGGGGGGGGACAATCGGGCATCAGTCACCAGGGGTCAGTCACCAAGGGTGGGGGGGGTCGGGATCAGGGGTCATTGCGGTGGTCCGCGATCATTGGGGGGGGGGGGGGGGGTGCGTGATTGTTTGGCGGGGGGGACGGGGGGGGGTGGGGTGGTCGCTGCAGGTAGGCTTGTTGGGCCTGGGGGAAGCACTCCTGCTCCTCCAGGCCCACTAGCTGTGCCAGAAAGGCACTTACCTGCTGTTTCAGGCCTTCACTCCTCCTCTCACGTGGCGTGAAGGAGATTGCTCGGGAATCCCAACCACCTGAAAAAATGGACACCACAGTCTCCTTGAAAGGTTTTAGTGACCAATCGCCTCCTGGGAGCAGGTTGGTTGCCTGCCCCTCATCCCGCCCTGGTGAAAACTGGAAATGGGCGGGTTGGACGTTGGTCTGAAATTGTTGCAATTTTCAATGCCCCCCCCCACCCTGTCCCAACCCACCCGTTTTTCACAGTTAAAATCCTCCCCAATGTATCCACCACAGATCTATGCTGACAAGAGTTAAAGAAAGACGGATGAGAGAACAAACTTGTTTTTATATAGCACCTTTCATGTCCCCAGGATGTCCCAAAGCACTTTACGGCCAATCAATTACTTTTTGAAGTGCAGTCACTGTTTTGTAGGCAAACACAGCAGCCAATTTTCCCACAGCAAGGTCCCACAAATACCAAGTGACATGAATGACCAGTTAGTCTGTTTTGGTGGTGCTGGTTGAGGGATGAGTGTTGGGCCACGTCACCAGGAGCATTCCTTTCGATAAAGTGGCATGGCATCTTTTACATTCACCTGAACAGACAGAAGGGGCCTCAGTTTAACATCTAATCCAAAAGATGGCACCTTTAACAATACAGTACTCCTTCAGTATTGCAGTGTCAGCCAAGATTATGTACTTAAGTCCCAAAATAGGGCTTCAACTCACAATTTTGTGACAGAATCAAGGCTGTTAATACCAAGGCCCCTATAAGATGACAGTCCAATTAGTCAGCATGAGTGTAATTCCTTTTATCATTTTGAGCACCACTTTCAAATTCCCCCCCATCGTCTCGGTTTGAGAGAATATTTGCTCCACTCGGACTGCACATTCCTAGCATGCTTATAAATCTGTGTTACGCTTTCCCCAGCGTTATTACATTCCTCCTACAGTCAGGAGCTCAAAACCGTACACTGTATTCAAAATGTGGCCTAACCACTGTTTGTACAGTCATTGTATCCTGTTTGCACACTCTCTCGATATAGACTTCAAAATCGCGTTTTCTTCAATGCCTTTTTTTCTAAAACCTGTTTACTTATCTGCACGCCTGGATCCCTTTGCTCCTCCACTACATCAACAAATTTAAATGTATTTTCCATTCTTGCTTCCAAAATGTATTACTTCATGTTTTTCTATATTAACCTGTATTTGCCACTTCACTGTCCAATCTGTTAGTCTGTTTATGTTCCCCTTTTAGTCTCCTACATTCTTCCTGGCAGTTTGCTATTTTTTCCAGTTCAGTAAACATGGATATTCACCAATTTATTTCCAAGTCCAGATTATTTATTTAGTTCCTATGGTAATGCTTGTCGTGAGTCCAATGTTATATACAATATATTACAAGAGCTATTTATCACAATTGAATTCGTGAAATTGTGTTTTTAATCACAGAATATTGTGGCATTTTCAGACTATTTCCACAATTGTGTTTACATTTGTACATTGTGTGTTGCTTGATAATGAGAGGATTATGTGTGCAATGGAGAATGTATTACTGTGCTGATATATCGTAAGGAAAATGCTCTGTAAATTGCCTGAAATGGGCTCTCAAAATGGAGTTTCAGCTTAAAAGGAATGGTGTCAGGGGTTAAACTGAATGCTGGAGAATCCAAGGGACTGAAACTTATTAAAACCATGTAGATATCTTAATTGAGCGTTGGTAAGATGAACTTGTATTCAATCCAAACTGGGTGATGTAAGACAGTTCGGCGAGCCAAACCTAGGCTGGTCGGAAAATCCCAGATGGTTCCTTATTGGGGAGTTTAGGGAAAGAGTTTAAGGATCAGTCTGGTTCCTTGACATATTTGTCAGGACTCCAAAACCCCTTGCAATATTTTAGATGATGTTGGGAATAAAAGCAATGTTGGATAAAATAAAGATATGACTAGAAATGGAAAATGACGGATATATACTATGACTTGGATTTTAACATAGTACCATAGCAGGTACAGCACAGGAGGAGGCCATTCAGCCAATTGTGCCTGTGCCTGCTCTTTGAAAGAGCTATCCAATTAGTCCCATTCCCCTGCACTTTCTCCGTGTCCTGTCCACAAAAGGCAGGACAAATCCAATCCAGCCAATTACCGCCCCATCAGCCTACTCTCAATCATCAGCAAAGTGATGGAAGGTGTCGACGACAGTGCTATCAAGTGGCACTTACTCACCAATAACCTACTCAGTTTGGGTTCCGCTAGGACCACTCAGCTCCAGACCGCATTACAGCCTTGGTCCAAATATGGACAAAAGAGCTGAATTCCAGAGGTGAGGTGAGAATGACGGCCCTAGTAAAATTGAAGTCAATGGAAATCAGGGGGAAAACTCTCCAGTGGCTGGAGTCATACTTAGCACAAAGGAAGATGGTAGTGGTTGTTGGAGCCAGTCATCTCAGCCCCAGGACATTGCTGCAGGAGTTCCTCAGGGCAGTGTCCTTGGCCCAGCCATCTTCAGCTGCTTCATCAATGACCTCCCCACCATAAGGTCAGAAAAGGGGACGTTCACTGAACATTTTCAAGGTGTTCAGTCACTCTATCCTTAAATTATAGACTCTAGTAATTTCACGACAACAAATGTTAGGCTAACTGGTCTATAATTCCTTGGTTGCCCTCTCTCACCTTTCTTAAATAGCAGAGCGACATGTGCAATTTTCCAATCTAGAGGGACAGTTCCTGAATCGAGAGAACTTTGGAAGATTGTAGTTAGGGCTTCTAGAATGTTCTCACCTGCTTCCTTTAAAACCCTCCGATGGAAACCATCTGGTCCTGGGGATTTGTCACTCTTTAATGCCATTATTTTCTTCATTACTGTTAATTTGCTAACGTTAATTATGGTGAGTCCCCTTCCCTGATTCAAAATTAGTTTCCTTAGAGTTTCCGGCATGCTATCCTCTTCCTCTACTGTAGATACTGACGCAAAGTAATTATTTAACACGTCCGCCATTTCCTTATTTTCATTTACAATTTCACCACTATCAGTTTTTGAGGGGCCCATGTTGCTCTTGACCACCCTCTTTTTATTAATATAATTTAAAGAAATTTTTATGTTGATTTTGATATCCCTTGCACGTTTCTTTTCAAACTCCCTTTTTGTGGCTCTTACTATCTGTTTTGTCACCTTTGCTGTTCTTGGTATCTCTCCCCGTCGCCAGGATCTGTGCTATTTTTTACATTTTTGTATGCTTTTTCTTTTAATTTTATGTTGTCCCTTACCTCTTTTGTCATCCATAGCTGTTTTTTTTGGCAAGTAGAGCTCTTGCTCCTTAGGGGTATAAACTGATTCTGTATCACGTTAAATTCTTTTTTGAAGACCTTCCACTGATCTTCTGTCATTTTACCTATTAACAGATTTGCCCAGTTTACTGTGGACAGTCTCTGTCTCATCCCGTTGAAGTCGGCCTTACCTAAATTTAGAATCTTAGTAGCTGATACAGGTTTGTCTCTTTCAAACACAACATTGAACTCAATCAGATTATGATTGCTATTATATAATAGTTCACGCATCGTCAGGCTGTTAACTAAATCTGGCTCATTATTCATTCGTAAATCTAATATGGCCTGCCCCCTTGTTGGTTGCACGACATATTGTTGCAGTAGGCTGGCCTGGACACTCAAGAAATTTGCTACCTTTCTAACATGAGCTCGTCTGCTTATCCCAATCTAAACGAAAGTTAAAATCCCCCATTAAATGACTTTGCCTTTGCTACATGCTTGTCTAACATTATGCCTCTTCACAGCTGATCAGAGGTCGCAATGTTTGTGGGGGGTGGGGTGGGGGGGGGGGGGGGGAAGGAAAAGAGATACAAAATCCAAGGTGATGGTAGTAGTCGGGTTTCAAACCTAACGAGATTATGCAATCGGTGAGGACGGGACAACCCAAACATCAATCCAGCTTGCCACAAAATGGGCTTTGTAAGCCCAAGTGCTGGGCTCCAGCCCAGAGTTATTAATACCAAGGAAAGCGAACAGGGCGGGTGGAGAGTGGGTAGGCTACAGCCCCCGAGGCCCAAAAGTGGAACTGGGCGGCTTCAAACTAGTCAGGTGGGGAGTCGGGGTCCCCAGTTGCCCGACAAGTTGGGTAGAAAAAGACTTAGGTTCAAGAATCCCTGAAATCATTTGAAAAAGCCGAATAGTGGACTGACTTGGCTGACTCATGTCACAGTGCCATTAATTTCCAGAAGCCAGTAATTATAGCAGACAGGCAAATGTTAAAATAGTTTTTTCCCAGTATACATGTTGACATAAAAAGAGCAACATGAAAAACTGTGATACACGAAATAAGGTCAAGGTCTTTAAAATAATGAAAGGATTCCATCCAAATGAATATGCTATTTGAGACAGATAGGTTAGGGAGGGCCAGGAGGCATGAGTATAAGTTACATAAGCATAGACCTAGGTTAGATATCAGGAGGTATTTCTTTGCACAGGCAGCCGTTGACCTATGAAACAAGTTGTCAGCTCCTGCACTGAGTGTGGATTTGCTGCAAATGTTCAAAAGGGACAAGTTCCTAACTGTGGCTCACATCACGGTGTATAAAAGATATGTGGGGTATTGGGGATGTGTCTCACATTCGCAAAGGTTTCCTGCAACTTGTTGGATCAACTTTGGGGGTCAGAAAGGAAATTCTCTCAGTTTTTCCCCCTCAAAGTGACCTAGGGTATTTTCTCTTATTTTTGCCACTCCCATGAGACTGAGTGGCTAGTAGCTGGTGGGGGGAGGGTGCAGATGGGGATCATAGCGTGCATCAATTGCACCATGACAGTATGGGACAGGCTTGGTGGATCAGCTGTTTTTTTTGTCTGTCATTTTCGTATGTTTGTATGTTCGTGTTGACAGGAAAGGCAAGGCAAACACAAGACATGTTATGCATGCCAAACACAAGAATATATCTATTACATATTAAAAATGATAGTTGGGTTATAACATTCTGTTTCAAAATGTGTGGAAACCCCTATGTTAATGATCTTAATGGCAATTTTACATTAGATTCACCTGCAATGCCTATTGCACCTATAGGTGGTGCTGCAGTAGTACTTTTCAGTTTAAGAATTTTACCCAACATCAGTGACACCAGAACACCGGTAACACCTTAACCAGTAACACAGTAGCTACTATTTTAAATTGACAATTTATGAGTCTGCATGCAGTTGCAGACTCTGGCCACCAGGCATCACTGTGGAACAAACAAAGTTTCTGAGCTTCCAGTGGTAAAGGTAACAAAGGTAAGCAATGTAAAGAAAGGAAATTTTAACATTGAAATACTGTGGAGACCCACAATTTTAAGTGCACTCATAACCCCCTCCTGCTGGACTGACCAATCGTCCCCCCTCCCCAGCACAGAAATCATTAGTAACCTGTACCTGTTCTCACTGTGACCCCATATTAACAGCAGTACCAATGTCAGCAGGCACCCACTTGCCATTTTATAACCCTCTGCTCTTGGCTTAATGGAGTCCATTTCCTGACACCCACCCAACCTCCTCCCCAAGACACTAAACCGGCCCACCTACCACCCCACCAACCTGCTGAGAACGTATGCCAGCCCCCAATCAACTGCTGAGGTATTCCATAATTGGGGATGAGGTGGTCGAATGAGGAGTTTGGCTTCATGGTGGATTCCTGGGGTCTGTCAGCAGTGAGAGGAAAGGTGAGAACAAGCATAGCAAGGGAGAGGGGGGCAGGTTTGGCAGCACTGGTTGGTTAGTTTTATTTTAAAAAAACAGATGATATTGAATTCAGCATTTTGTTCCTTAAGGCATATCTCTCTCTAACTCTCTCCCACTCTACCGCACAGCGATCAGGAATGTTCTTTTTTAGAAATTTTCTTTCTAGCCATCAACAAAACATAGCTGATGCTAATCAGAACCTCTCTGTTTGCCCAAGAAGCTTTCAAAATTCAATTAATTTGTTCATGTGGGGGGGGGGGAATGAAATTAGAATGAGGAAAGACCTTCTCTTGACATATTTTCTGAAGTAAAAGATGAATAGTTTTTATTTAAAAGCTTAGTTGAAAATCTGCTCAAATTCATTGTCCTGTTTATATTCAAATCATTTTCAAAAACATACAAACTGTTATGGCCAGAGACACAATTTAACTTTTTCACTAAGGAAATTAAATAATAAATTGTTGAGAATTAAAACAAACAAAAGCTGTAATAGGTGTGTAATCAATACATTCTGTCATGTTAAATATTTTTTCATACACACACAAGTTGTAGAAATTTGTCTTAGTCCTGACTTCATGGAACTGACTATCTGGTGAGGGATATAACAGGCAGTCGATGCAATATCGCCTATTTTGTGCTAAGAGCCAAGACTAATTTCTACCCCATGAGCCTCTCTGTTTCAAAAAAAAATTACAATACAAGCTTGATCTGAATAAATCTTTTGAAATTAGTCCTCCAGCTTTTCTTCAAATAATTCTAAAAACACAGCTAATCAGGTACTGCTACAAGTTGAAAAGAATCATTTCAACTGTGGGCTAATTAAATGCGACCGATGCATCCTGCAAAACTGTGCACACTGCACATGCTCAGACTGCAGGATCTGCCTTCAACTCAGAGTCAAAGCTCTGGACAAAAATATCAGGTCCAAGTCTAGGCTTTTAGGAGAGGTTGAGGCCTCCAAGTAAAAACTTTAATGAAGTATTAAAGGGAACCAAAAGCAATTCAATGGGTAATTTAATCATGTTACTGTGAAATATCTATGTTTAAGATATTTTTATCTTGTTTAAAATCATATTTTAGAATTTGGAAATTTCAGTTAGTAAGGAAAATGGCAGCCAAAAAGTTTATATGCAGTAAATTATAGATAGATGAAAAATAACTTTGATCCCTAGAGCTCCCCACTAGTAATTCAGAGAAACATAGTTTTTACGTAGTTTGCCTTTCAGTCATTTTTCTGAGCCACGCCACCAAATTCCCTTTTATGACTTGGCTCTAATTTTCTCAACCAAATTCTTCTGCGGCACTTTGTGTGAACTTCCAGAAAGCATTTGATAAACAATATCTATTGAAGCCCACCTATATTTTCTGGAAAAAAATTCAGGTTAGTCATACATGACCTACCTCTAACAAATCAATGATAACCATATCTATCAAGCCATTCCCTTGTTTGTATTCATTTATTTTATCTCTACTTATGATCTTAAGTGATTTACCAACGACTAGTCTAAGGCTAACAGATTAACTGTAGTCTTGCTTCTCCTTTCCCCTTTTTGAATAAAGGTGTAACCATTTGCCATCCTCCAGTCCTTTGGCACAGCTCCTCTTAAATGAAATTTGAAAAATCATGGTTAGTCCCCTTGACCACTTCCTCACAAAGCACCTTCAATATTTTGAGGTAAATATAATCTGGACACCTCAATTTTAAGGACGCTCAGCCTCAAGAACAATTTGCTTATTAATCCATATACCTACTGGTTGCCCTTCCATGTCCTCATTCACAAGTTTCTGACAACTTCCTTCAATCTCCTCTGTAAATATTAAAGTATTCATCAAGCAACTCTGCCAGTCCTTATCCTCCTCAGTGATTCTCTCCTCCCCCCAGCCCTTAGGTTTGTAAATACCTTTGCTGTTTCCCTTTATGTTGGCTGCATGTTTTTTTTCTCATGTTCCCCTTTAGCTCTCTTTTACCCCTCTTTGCTTCCATTTGTAGGTTACAGTATTTCTCCCAACTTTTTTTTTGTGTCATGAGCTTCATCTTTTTCATGTTTCTGTTTTAAGTAATTTTCGGCCTAATCTAACTACTCATTCATATAACTATAACTTAGACGCAGCTCTATTTTTCCTCATTGGAATGTTCCTGGACTGGACTGTATTGTACCATAACAATCTCGCACATCAATATTTCCCAGTTTCACCAGTTAATTTTCCCTCCAATTTATCTAGATTAAGTCCTCTTAAATCCCTCTATAGTTTGCTCTTCTCAAACAACTGTTTTTGATTCTGTATTTTCCTTCTCTATTTTAACATTTACGCTACTTTCCACTCAGGATGTGATCTGAACCCGATGATTAGGTCATTAACATCGTAATCTCTTGCAGGTGTACTCGTCGTCACTAGTGCTGCTATAAAATGTAAAATTAATTCATAAATGTTGGACTTACGTTGGGAATACAGGAGGATTTGAATCTCCAGCAAAGCACAGGTGAAGAGTTGTAGCACATTTTCCAGACCCAGTAGCTCAAACATCTCATTAATTGGAAAGTCAAAAAGCGGTAACTCATTGGTGCTTGGCCTTTGACAAACAATTGGGCCATATACACCCAGAAATTTTAAAGACCTCCCTGCTGGTGGCAGTGGCACCTCATACAGTATGTTGTAAACATAACTTTCCAATGGTAGTGGAGGAGGTTGAAGAGAAGTCACAGCTTGATGGAGTTGCTCAAGCACCTTCTTACAGGCTTGCATGAAAGGCATGGGTGCAATCAAGCAAATGCATTTCGAGACATAGAGCGTGTCCCTGCTAATATCGTACGAATTAAAACGCTGTAGTTTTGTCATGCCAGTAGGTATGTCACTACAATTATCAGAGTTACTCTCCGATGAGTTTATGCAGATCGTAGACGAGGTATGAAGGATGTCGTATTGTTCTGCGTTATGCATGTGATACAACGTTTGCATTGCACTGCAGATCTGTTTACTAGCCACCTCTTCATAAAACGTGAGGGCAAATCCATAGGTGCGAGAACCATCTTCGCGGGTGATGATAAACGAATGGAATTGTGGATCTCGGTTGTCAGACTGTGTTTTAAAGGAAAGCCCTTTGGGCATGCAGAGCTTGAACAAAAAATACAAGAGTTAGATTGTATACACAACAGTGAAAAACACATGACTTTGAAACTTAGGCTTTCAAACTTTCTTGAGAATCCACGGAGGGATCCCAACGGGTCCATTCAGTCGTCATATTTGTGGCCTGGGACATGAGCAATGTATTGAATATTCTTGATTTTTTTCCTATATTTTACATAGAATTTACAGTACAGAAACAGGTTATTCGCTCAACAGGTCTATACCGGTGTTTATGCTTCACATGAGCCTCCTCCCACCTTACTTCATCTCACCCTATCGCCATATCCTTCTATTCCTTTCTCCCTCATGTATTCCCCTTAAATACATCTATGCTATTCGCCTCAGCCACTCCATGTGGCAGCGAGTTTCACATACTCACCACTCTCTAGGTAGAGAGTAGATCAGTATATCTGTTGACCTACTAGCATCTTATAGCTGTTGCTCTACACTAAAAAAACATTTTCTGCAATGAAGGCACTGTTTTGCTTTGGGCAGATGTCAATGCCTTTGGGATTACAACATGGTGTTCGCTGTTATGAAACGAGTTATGAAACCCAGCAGTGTGAGAGAATTAAATCACAAGACCACTGTGGCACCCCATGTGAAAGATTATATCTTGGCCAATTATGCTAAGTGTTGATTCAATTCCTTCAGTCAGTTGAGATCAGTAACTTTTCCACGTCAATTCTCACAAATCGGCCTTCAGATTCACAGAAATTGACTGAAGGGAAATGAATCTCAACTCTTTGTAGCTGTTTGGTTTTGCGCTGAACAGGAATTCCTGCGTTTTATTTTATCAAAGGGGAAATCTTGTCAACAGTCCTTATTCTCGAAACTTAACTTTAGGTGGTTTCTTATCCATTTATCTTCAACAGTATGGTAGCTAAAGGTCACACCAGCTACCCCACAGCTTATTCTGTTGTACAGGATTGTAACATGGTGCAGTTTAAAAATGAATTGTCTGATTCATTCATACAATACTCACCTGTGCTTTTCCCATAAGGTTTTAAGAGGGTGGGGGAGGAAAATATTTAATGATTTTTCAAACAATTTCCAAAATTAGAGAAACTATCCATCAATATGACTTCACCTGGTTCAGGAAGGTACTCAATTCAGACATTAGCAATGTTGCTGGTAAAGGAGTCACCAAGAGAGAACAATCCATTTTTTTTAAAACAGTATTTAATAAAGTAAAAAAAATCATTTTTATTTTTGAGATCAGTCTACTCCTTTTAATTCAAGTAATTTAGTTTGAATTACCTGTTAATTCAATTTTTTTTTAAAGTACAAACTGCCTGCCATGCTGTTGATTTAAATTGTTTAATTCAAATTACTGGATAATGTGTTGAGCAAAAAAGACTTTGAATTAATTTGAGTTAACTGTACACTGAATCTGAAATGTCCACATCACGACTACGTGAAGGACTAAACCGAAATGAAGCTGGTAGATAGTTATTGCTCAATATCTGCCCTAAACATGGGAGAAGAATTGTCTTATTTTTCTTCTGCCTTTTCACCTCTTTTGTGAGCCATGGTATCATCCACCTGCTTCAGCAGGACAGCACCACAGTAAAGGCCATCATACATTCCATAACTTATAATAAGGGTGTTTTCCTACTCAGAAGCAGCAAAAAGCTGGCTTTTTGTTTTAAGCTATATTATCCTATACAGTCCCCTGGTCGTCTTCCAATGTCATACTTTTCCAGAGGTACCTACAGAGCATGGCTAAGAGAAGCTCCTTTGAGCCAGTGGTACACCACTCTATGGTGCTGCCAGCCATTGGTGTCCTAATATGCTGTACTGTCAAGTGCCCCAAAGCTTAATCAAATCCTTGGAACTTCAGATCAGTGAGTCTCACCTCAGTGGTAGGGAAGTTAATGGAAGAAATCATAAGAGATGTTACAAATGAGCATTTAAAATAGACAGGGGCTACAGAGGATACCCAACACAACTTCATAAGATATTTGCAAATGAGGCAGCCCATTTGGCCTGTCATAACTCATCCATCTATAAAGACTCTATTCTCCTCCCATTGCTGCATCTGATTGTTTCTTAAATGACTCCAAGACTTTCACGTCCGCTACTCTTATATAGAAGTCCATTCCACGTGCTGATCACCGTGTGAAGAACAACTTCCTGAGGGGCAATTCAATTCATCTTCCTCTCCCGATTTGCGTCCCCTGGGCCATACCTATTGCCCAATTACAATAACCGATGACTTGGCTTTCAGACTTCTATTGGGAGGAAAAGGAGATGCTTAATTGTGGCCCGAGGTGTCTCACTTTCCATTTTTTTCTTCTTTCTGAATGAAGAAGCATCTGCCCTCAGCTCAAGCTTTCAGTTGAAGGTATGGCCGAGATCTGAAGCTCACCATATGAACTTGTCCCATGATTGCCACCCAGGGTTGAGGATGTAAAAACAAGTAGATCTATTAATTTTCCAGAGAAAAAAAAAAGGCTTCCTTGTTTGATTGGATTTAGACCAGTTTCTCAGAACCTCTTACGCATACTAACCATCCCAACAGCATCCTGATCAAAAGGGTTCCATTCCACATTCTCCGGATAGTGAGCCAACACTTTAGATTTAAAAGTTCTTCGCAGTGGACTCTGCTCATAGTTTTCACCTGAAACAAAGAAAACAAACATACGGACTGATATAAGTTTTCCATCCTAGACATAAGCACAACAGCACAGCAGTGACCAAAATCCAAGAAAGGACAGATTGAATCACAATAAGTCACCCTACAAAAGGAAAGCGAGAATTCATAAAGTACTGGTCATAAAAGTTGTTAAGAATGCACAAAGATTCTTACACAACAAACACTATAAAGTATTACTTAAAGCCAAAATTTATCCGGCTTTAAATGTGCATAACGTAGCTTTAAAAAATGCAGTGCTGACCATTCATAATTCCAAGTTAAAAATTATGCAGTTTCATTTTTTTGGGATTGTTTCAATTAGAAAAAAATGGTATAAAAAGATCATTGCACAAGTCACCAACTGTTTTAATAGTTATCAATTTTTGTGTCAATATTTGTGTTCTACTAATCAGGAAATTTTTCTTTTTGCGAGTCTGAAAATATTTATTTTTTGAATATAAGCCAGCTTGTACACAATCCCTCTGAAATCCCAAGAGGTTAACAAATAAACAATAATGGCAAAGTTTGAGGTTATTAATATGCTTCAATTGGGGGAAACTGTTACTTTTAGCCATTACTGCACTGTACAGCAGCAAATCGAAAGAAAGCTACAAGCACTGCTAACTACAGTCTTTGTTTAACAGAATCAGTTCTGAAAGCTTGCTGTGCTTTTTGCATTAGATAAAGAGAAAGGCACACAAAAGAGAGACTGCATCTTTTCAGAAGGAGGAAGAGCTTCATGAAAACACCACAAAATAAAAAAAAAGCCTGTTCCAAGAGCTGTACCCAGGCGATGAGCCCAAAATACAATCTGAAAGTCCCGTCACCTGCTAAGCAACATTGCTGTGAAAGGAAGGAACTGGAAAGTTAAAAGATCAAAAGGTCACTAGAGTCACAAGGATGACATAGGACCATCAGAAGGGATTTTACCTTCGTCTGTACTTGAACTGACACGGCCAGCACCATCTCTGCCTTTAGAAGCCTGTAACAACTGGCATAAAGCTATATAACAAATAAAATAACAATTAATTACAAATTGATTTGTTCCTGGTACATTTAACAAGAGAAAAGAAATGAATACATAAATATCAATCCAGTGGTGTAAGGTTACTAGACCAGTACAAATAGTGCATGGCTGCTTTGATGAAAAATAATGAGCATACTTTTCCATAACCTGTATAATATTTACATTTTGTAATCCAGTCTACTCTTAAAGCATTGCAGCTGAATATCAGAATACACTCCAAATACAAACCTACAGTTTTAAAATCATTTTTGGAGAGATTAATGAGAAGAACCTCAAATTCAATCACTCACTCATGCAGTCATACAAAGAGAGTATTTTGCTGAAATGTTTTTTTTTGAAATTGGATATTTGGAATCTTCATAAAGTCTGTATCCTATCTTGGGCTAAATTTGAACCCAACACCCAAAGGTGAAAAAAAAACACATTTTATAACAAACAAATTTCTTCCCCTTCTGTTATTAAAAGTATCTTCACAGATGATAATGATTAAAACAAAAAACTAAAAGTTGCACAAAAATTATTTACATTAAAAAGTCAGCGACCCCACAATTAAAGCAGCATTTGCTCCAAAACTGCAAGACCTCGAAAAAAGACCTACTTCGTTAAACAAAAATACAAATCATTCAGATTCCAGCAAACTAAAGAGATAGCACTCCAGGAATAAGCAAAGATCAAGCAACAATAACTTAAAAACTGCAGGATACTTATCTGGATCTCTGCTACAACAATTTTAAGAGCTCAATAAATTGATGGCATAAGGATCTCATTTCCTCATTCCTCTCCCTCCCCAATAACAATGTCCAACATCTGCCTCCTTGTAATTTTTAATAATTAATCAATTAAGAAATGGCACTGTGGTACAGCTCATGTTGAGCACCAATGCACTGCTCCAAATCAGCAGGCTCCACCCAGATGAAGCCGAGTTCTCCATCTCAGTCACGATGTTCTGGAGGGGCACTGAAAGAAGGGGGTCAGGTCCCTCCCTATAGGAAAGAAATGTCCATGGTTCAGCCTTCTCTGAACTAGAATAATACAGACTAACTAACGGCATAATCAGACCAGCACTGGCAAAGGCCCTGGAACAAACCATCCATCCATCTTCTTAACCATAATACATTGCCCAAGATCACCATATGGAGGCTTCATATACTCTTTCTCAACAACTAACACTTATATTGTGCCTTTAATGTCGAAAAACATTCCAAAGTGCTTGCCAGAAGTGTAATGAGACAAAAATGGACGTTAAGCCCAAGGAAGAGGTATTAGATGGGGTGGCTAAAAGTTTGATCAAAGAGGTGGGTTTTGATGAGTTTCTTAAAAGGAGGATAGGGAGGTGGAGGGATATGGGAGGAAATTCCAGAGCTTAGGACCTAGACGGCTGAAGGCACAGTGACCAATATGCGGTATGGGGAGGGGAGAAAAAGACGAGGCTGGAGTCAGAGAAGCACAGTTATGAAGCAGATCACCAAATAAAATAAATGGTAACGGGCTAAATGGACAAAATTTTAGAAGTTTTAGTGATCTGCTGAGCCTTGTGCCAAAAACAAGAATGAATTGAGTGTTAATATTTTTGATTAAATGCAAACCTCCTATGTTCTCATTTAAAAATCATTCCTCAGGGCACACAATTCACACATTGTGAAGTGCATTTCATGACTAAGATTTACAATGCAATTGGGCAGGACATGTTACTTTGGGGAATGAAAAATAAAAACGGAAACGGTCTAATTACTGTTGAGTAAATATTAGGTGAGGTCAGAGTTGAACTGCTTTTCAGACTGCAAATCACAGTCCCGGCTTTCCTTTTTTTAATATTATTCGATGTGCACTTGGTGCAGCCACTCGAGAGGCTACAGACATTGAGGTTGAATATCCGCAGGGCTTCTCCCAGTCGTCTGTTCTAACTACAGTGGAATATCCATGTAAACCCCTGAGATGCACCATTTATGCCATTTCTCTGGGGTTTCCGCAGATCTTCCGTCAAAGTTACAGCAGACAATCAGGAGCACCCTCACGGAAATTCAATCCCATTCTGTCTACTGTGTCAAATGACTGTTTCTGTATGTTTTTTTTCCCCAAGTATGATTTCTTTTCTTCCTTCCTTTTGGGTGGCAGGTAGTGAGTGGCATGGCATAGCGTGGAGGGTAAAGGAGTCAACAGGGCTGCACTTTCCTGTGGGGTTGCTGCAGGGATCAGTTTAGTTTTCCAATCTATCTAGAAGTCCATAAAAATTTTTGAAACTATTTTAAAATGCTGGAAAATCTGAAACTGACAAGCACATTTCAATCTGAAAATTTCTCTGACCGAAGAATTAAACTGTGAGTGACCTCAGCCTGTATTTGCGATTAGCAATTAAACTTCCTGGCCTTAAAAGGACAGGCCAACTTAAACTCCAACTTAACAGCAGTAGAATACTCTGGTCAGTAAAAAGACAATATATTATTCGATTTACCATGAGCAATGCAATGGGAAATCCACTAATTCTAGATTAAAAGTTTTCTATACAGCTTGCACTTCCTGTAAGCATCACACTTCAGCTGTCACACTTGGTTGATTGGCTTGCCCAAATTAGTACCCTTGTTATAAAAAAGTGTATCCTCTGATTCTCAGTGATAAACCTAAATCTATCGAGATAGCATTGAATAATATTGTATGTGGGAAACATGAGGTCAGAGACAAATAAAAGCAGAATCAGTCAGTTCAATCGCCTGCTCTGCAAAGGAATAAGAAATGTTCCATCATTGAGCAAAGAAGGTACATTGCAGTTAAAGGCTGCTCCTTAAATAATATAAATAAGATTTTATAAATGTGCATAAACCTACTTCCTTTACTGTATATTTGTTTCAAATAAAATAAATTTAGGGTTTCTGACAACCCAAACCTTCTTGGCAGCTAAACTCGCCCCCGAATTCCCAAATTTGTCTGCACCTTACAAATTTAGTGCTTCGTTCGAGCTTTCACTCTCAAAATATTCCTCAGATAACTGAAGAGTAAATCTTGCAAATCAGTGTTCCCAGTGGGTGAATTTGGCACATTATAAGTATAAATTCATAAAATTTACCATTTAAACATTTAAAACTTAAGATATCTTACCAATTTTCCTTCCAATTGCTCCTATTTGCATTGCACAGTGTTCCTTTCCATTTTGGAGCATGTTTTATTTTATCTTTTGTCTTTCTCATGTCTTTTTACAGCCTGGTTCACAATTAAATATAGCCCATTACGCCTTTTTCAAGCTTTTTTTGAAAAATCTGTTTTACAGACTATTAAATTCATTAGCTGCCTCTTTGCAACAGTGTTACTAAGAACATTAGAAATAGGTGCAGGAATAGGTCATTCTTGTGCCTGTTTCACCATTCAACAAGATCATGGCTGATCTTCGATCTCAACTCCACTTTCCCGCCCGATCCCCATATCACTTGATTCCCATAGTGTCCAAAAATCTATCGATCTCCGTCTTGAATATACTCAATGACTGATCATCCACAGCCCTCTGGGCTAGAGAATTCCAAAGATTCACAACCCTCTGAGTGAAGAAATTCCTCCTCATCTCAGTCCTAAATGGCCGACCCCTTATCCTGCGATTATGCCTCCTAGTTCCAGATTCTCCAGCCAGAGGAAACAACCTCTCAGCATCTATCCTGTCAAGCCCTCTCAGAATCTTATATGTTTCAATGAGATCACCTCTCATTCTTCTAAACTCCAGAGAGTATAGGCCCTTTCTACGTAATCCCTGCTCAAAGGTGAACCCTTTCATCCCAGGAATCAATCGAGTGAACCTTCGTTGCACCACCTCTAAGGCAAGTATATCCTTCCTTAGGTAAGGAGACCAAAACTGTACATAGTACTCCAGGTGTGGTCTTACCAAAGCTCTGTACAATTGCAGCAAGACCTCCTTACTCTTGTACTCCAACCCCCTGGCAATAAAGGTCAACATACCATTTATCTTCCTAATCGCTTGCTAAACCTACATGTTAACTTTCTGTGTTTCATGTACAAGGACACCCAAATCCCTCTGAACACCAACATTTAATAGTTTCTCACCAATTAAAAAATATTCTGTTTTTCTATTCTTCCTACCAAAGTGAATAACCTCACATTTCCCCACATTATACTCCATCTGCCATCTTCTTGCCCACTCACTTAGCCTGTCTCTATCCCTTCGCAGACTCTGTGTCCTCCTCGGAGCTTACTTTCCCACCTAGCTTTGTATCGTCAGCAAACTTAGATACATCACACTCGGTCCCTTCATCCAAGTCATTAATATAGATTGTAAATAGCTGAGGCCCAAGCACCAATCCCTGGGGCACCCCACTAGTTACAGCCTGCCAACCTGAAAATGACCAGTTTATCCCTTTTCTCTGTTTACTGTGCGCTAACTAATCCTCTATCCATGCTAATATATTACCCCCAACCCCATGAGTCCTTATCTTGTGGAACAATCTTTTGTGTGGCACCTTATCAACTGTCTTTTGAAAATCCAAATATACCACATCCACTGGTTCCCCTTTATCTACCCTGCTTGTTACAGCCTCAAAAAACTCCAATAAATTTATCAAACATGATTTCCCTTTTATAAAACCATGTTGACTCTGCCTAACCATATTATGATTTTCCAAGTGCCCTATTACTACGTCCTTAATAATGGATTCCAGCATTTTCCCGATGACTGAGGTCAGGCTAACTGGCCTGTAATTCCCTGTTTTCTTTCTCCCTCCTTTCTCTTGGTGTTACATTTGCTACCTTCCAATCCATGGGGACCATTCTAGAATCTAAGGAATTTTGGAAGATCAAAACCAATGCATCCACTATCTCTGCAGCCACCTCTTTTAGAACCCTAGGATATAGGCCATCAGGTCCAGGGGATTTGTCGGCTTTTAGTCCGATTAATTTCTCCAGTACTTTTTCTTTACTAATATTAATTATTTTAAGTTCCTCACTCTCATTAGCCCCTTGGTTCCCCACTATTTTTGGGTTTTTTTATGTCTTCTACTGTGAAGACAGATACAAAATATATGTCTAACATCTCTGCCATTTCCTTATTCACCATTATAATTTCTCCTGTCTCAGCCTCTAAGGGACCCACGTTTGCTTTCATTAATCTCTTCCTTTTTACATACTTGTAGAAGGTCTTACAATCTGTTTTTATATTTCTTGCTAGTTTACTCTCATTCTATTTTCTCCCTCTTTACCAATTTTTGATCATCCTTTGCTGGTTTCTAAAACTCTCCCAATCCTCAGGCTTACTACTCTTCTTAGCAACATTATAAGCCTCTTCTTTTAACCTAATACTATCCTTAGATTCCTTAGTTAGCCACGGAAGGATCACTTTTCCTGTGGAGTTTCTATTTCTCAATGGAACGTACAGTCATTGAGAATTATGAAATATTTCTTTAAATGACCGCCATTGCTTATCTACCGTCACATCTTTTAATTTAATTTCCCAATCTACCTTAGCCAACTCGACCCTCATACCTATGTAATTGGCTTTGTTTAAGTGTAAGAGTCTAGTTTTGGACTTAAGTACGTCACTCTCGAATTCAACGTGAAATTCAATCATATTATGATCACTCTTCCACAGAGGACCCCTTACAATGAGATTACTAATTAACCTTGTCATATTACACAAGACAACATCTAAAATAGCTTGTTCCACGACTTACTATTCTGGGAAATTGTCTCAAATGCATCCCATGAACTCGTCCTCCAAGCTACTTTTGCCAATTTGAATTGCCCAGTCGAAATGAAGATTAAAGTCCCCCACAATTATTGCATTACCTTTGTTACAAGCTCCTCTTATTTCTTGATTAATACTCTGTCCAACAGTATAACGACTGTTAGGGGGTCTATAAACTACTCCCACCAGTGTTTTCTGCCCCTTGTTATTTCTTATCTCCACCCATACTGATTCTACTTACTGACCTTCCGAGCCAAGATCCTTTCTCACTACTGTCTTTATGCTATCCTTTATTTTCAGGGCTACCCACCACCCTGCCCTTTTCCATTTTGTCTGTCCTTTCGAAAACTAGAGGGCACAATTCTAAAAGGGGTACAGGAACAGAGAGATCTGGGGGTATACGTACACAAATTGTTGAAGGTGGCAGGGCAGGTTGAGAAAGCAGTTTAAAAAGCATACGGGATCCTGGGCTTTTTAAATAGAGGCAGAGAGTACAAAAGTATGGAAATCATGATGAACCTTTATAAAACACTGGTTCGGTCACAATGGAGCATTGTGACCAGTTCTGGGCACTGCACTTCAGGAAGGATGTGAAGGCCTTAGAGAGGGTGCAGAAGAGATTTACTAGAATGATTCAAGGGATGAGGGACTTCAGTTACATGGATAGACTGGAGAAGCTGGAGTTGTTCTCTTTGGAACAGAGAAGGTTGCGAGGAGATTTGATAGAGATATTCAAAATCATGAAGGGTCCAGGCAGAGCAGATAGAGAGAAACTGTTCCCATTAGCAGAAGGGTCAAGAACCCGAGGACACAGATTTAAGGTGATTGGTAAAAGAACCAAAGTTGATATGAAGAAAAACTTTTTTACACAACGAGTGGTTAGGATCTGCCCGAGTGGGTGGCGGAGGCAGATTCAATCATGGCCTTCAAAAGGTAACAGGATGAGTACTTGAAAGGAAAAAATTTGCAGGGCTACAGGGATAGGGCTGGGGTGGGGGGGGACTCGCTGGATTACATAGAGGGCACAATTCTAAAATTGCACAGAGCCAGTGCGGACTTAAATGGGCCAAATGGCCTCCTTCCGTGATGTGACCTTTCTATGACCTCGAAGTCAAGTACCCTGGAATATTTAGTTCCCAACCATGGTCACCTAGATCAAACCCATTTATCTTTATTTGTGCCATTAATTTAAACTCTCTGTCCCTTCTTGTCACACTCTGCTCATCTTCACCCAAATCACTACACTGCTCTAGAGCCTTGAATTTCTCTTTAGCTTCATAAATTTCACCTTACTTGAAGCCTCAACACCCCCCACCCTTTTTAGTTTAAAGCCCAATCTATAGCCCTGGTTATTTGATTCGCCAGTACACAGGGGTTTCTATTCATGAGGTACTGACACCAGTGCTGGGAAAAGAGCAAGCTGTTCCATTGGGACAGGCTCCACTTAAACCAGACTGTTTATTCAATTCGCCAGGACACTGGTCCCAGCCCAGTTTAGGTGGAGCCCGTCCCAACGGTGATGGAATACTCTCCACTTGCCTGGATGAGTGCAGCTCCAACAACACTCAAGAAGCTCGACACCATCCAAGATAAAGCAGCCCGCTTGATTGGCACCCCATCCACCACCCTAAACACTCACTCCCTTCACCACCGGCGCACTGTGGCTGCAGTGTGCACCATCCACAGGATGCACTGCAGCAACTCGCCAAGGCTTCTTCGACAGCACCTCCCAAACCCGCGACCTCTACCACCTAGAAGGACAAGGGCAGCAGGCGCATGGGAACAACACCACCTGCACGTTCCCCTCCAAGTCACACACCATCCCGACTTGGAAATATATCGCCGTTCCTTCATTGTCGCTGGGTCAAAATCCTGGAACTCCCTTCCTAACAGCACTGTGGGAGAACCGTCACCACACGGACTGCAGCGGTTCAAGAAGGCGGCTCACCACCACCTTCTCGAGGGCAATTAGGGATGGGCAATAAATGCCGGCCTTGCCAGCGAAGCCCACATCCCGTGAACGAATAAAAAAATTTTTAAAAACGGAACAGCTCCCTCTTTCCCCAGTACTGGTGCCAGTGGCCCATGAATTGAAACCCCTGTCTCCCACACCACTCTTTGAGCCACGCATTTAATTCTCTGATCTGTTTGTCCCTATGCCAATTTGCTCGTAGTAATACAGAGATTATTACCTTTGAGGCTCTGCTCATTAATTTGGACCCTAGATCCTCAAACTCCCTCAGCAGAACCTCATTCCTAGTTCTACCTATGTCATTGGTCCCTACATGGACCACGACACCTGGATCCTCCCCCTCATGCTTCAAGTTCTTTTCCAGCTGCGAGGAGATGTCCTTAACCCTGGCACCAGGCAGGCAACACAGCTTTCAGGACTGCCGGTCGCGGCTGCAGAGAACAGTGTCTGTCCCTCTGACTATACTATCCCCCATCACTACCACATTCCTTTTTACTCCCCCCACTTGAATGGCCTCCTGTCGCACGGTGCCATGGTCAGTTTGCCCATCCTCCCTGCAGTCTTTGTTCTCATCCACACAGGTAGCAAGTACTTCGTACCTGTTGGACAAGGTCAAAGGCTGAGGCTCCCATCACTGCATCCTGGGTCTCCATAACTGCCTGACTCGCAGTCACATTCTCCTGCCCCTGACCACTGCCAAATCCAAACTAATACCTAACCTAAGGGGTGTGACTGCCTCCTGAATCAAAGTGTCCAGATAACTCTTCTCCCTCCCTAATGCATCGCAATGTCAGCAGCTCGGACTCCAGCTCAATAACTCTGAGCCAAAGTTCCTCAAGCTGCAGACACTTACTGCAAATGTAGTTGCTTGGGATTTCGCTGGTCTCCACAAACTCCCACATGCTATTACAGACATGGTTGCAAGGTGACCAAGTTTGCGAGCTAAATATTGAGGGTTATTTAATATTTCGGAAAAAAGGTAAAGATGGTGGGGTAGCTCTGATAATAAAGGATGAAATTGGTATAATAGTGAGAAATGATCTTGGCTCAGAAGATCAAGATGTTGAATCAATTTGGATGGAGGTAAGAAATAGCAAGGGAAAAAAATATCACTGGTGAGAGTAGTATATAGGCCCCTAGCAGTAGCTACACTGTCGGGCAAAATATAAATCAGGAAATCGCGGAGGATTGTAAAAAAGATCATGCAATAATCACGGGCGATTTTAACTTACACATAGATTGGACAAGTCAAATTGGCAAAAATAGCCCTGAGGACGAGCTCATAGACTGTTTCTTAGACCAATACGTCGGGGAACCAACCAAGGAACAGGACTTTTTGGATCTGGTAATGGGTAATGAAACAGGATTAATTAATGAAAGCAAAGTAAAGAATCCCTTGGGAAGCAGTGATCATAACATGATAAACTGGATGTGAAATTCTGAGAGCGAGGATCTTAGGTCTGAAACTACTGTATTAAACTTAAATAAGGGCAATTATAAAGGAATGAGGGCGGAATTGGCTAAAGTGGACTGGGTAAACAGATTAGATGGTATGATGGTGGATAAGCAGTGGCAAACATTTAAAAAGATATTTTATGACTCGCAACAAAAATAGATCCCTGTGAGGAGGAAAGACTCCACAAAAAGGGTAAACCAACCATGGCTAACTAAGGAAGTAAAGGATGGTATCAGGTTAAAAGAAAAAGCATACAACATGGCAAAGATTACTGGTTAGACCGAAGATTGGGAAAACTTTAAAAACCAGCAAAGGATGACTAAAAGAATAGTAATGAGGGAGAAAATAAATTATGAGAGTAAACTAGCAAGAAATATAAAAACTGACAGTAAAAGCTTCTACTAGTATATAAAAAGGAAGAGGGTAGCTAAAGTAAACATTGGTCCCTTTAGAGGATGAGACTAGGGAAATAATAATGGAAAACAAGGAAATGGCAGAGGAATCGAACAGATATTTTGTATCTGTCTTCACAGTAGAAGACACTAATAACATACCAATAATAGTAGAAAATCAAGGGGCAGAGGGGAGGGAGGAACTAAAAACAATCACTATCACTAGAGAAAAAGTACTTGGTAAACTAATGGATCTAAAGGCTGACAAGTCCCCTGGTCCTGATGGCTTGCATCCGAGGGTCTTAAAGGAAGTGGCTACAGAGATAGTGGATGCATTGGTTGTAATCTTCCAGAATTCACTAGATTCTGGAAAGGTCCCAGCAGATTGGAAAACCTCAAACGTAACATCCCTATTCAAGAAGGGAGTGAGGCAGAAAGCAGGTAACTATAGACCAGTTAGCCTAACATCTGTCATTGGGAAAATGCTAGAATCCATTATTAAGGAAGTAGTAGCAGGACATTTGGAGACTCATAATACAATCAAGGAAAGTCAACATGGTTTTATGAAGGGGAAATCACGTCTGACAAATTTATTAGAGTTCTTTGAGGAAGCAACAGGCAGGGTGGATAAAGGGGAACCAATGGATGCAGTATATTTGGTTTTCCAAAAGGCATTCAATAAGGTGCCACATAAAAGATTACTGCATAAGATAAGAGCTCATGTTGTTGGGGGTAATATACTGGCATGGATAGATGATTGGCTAACTATCAGAAAACAAAGGGTCAGGATAAAAGGGTCATTTTCAAAAAGGCAATCTGTAACTAGTGGG
Source organism: Heptranchias perlo (assembly GCF_035084215.1). Classification (NCBI taxonomy): domain Eukaryota; kingdom Metazoa; phylum Chordata; class Chondrichthyes; order Hexanchiformes; family Hexanchidae; genus Heptranchias; species Heptranchias perlo. The sequence goes on from NC_090336.1 coordinate 35,886,014, forward strand.
GTGCCGCAGGGATCAGTGCTGGGGCCTCAACTATTTACAATATATATCAATGACCTGGATGAAGGAACAGAGTGTCTTGTGGCCAAATTTGCTGATGATACAAAGATAGGTAGAAAAGCAAGTTGCGATGAGGATACAAAGTGTCTGCAAAGGGATATTGACAGATTAAGTGAATGGGCAAAAATTTGGCAGATGGAATATAATGTGTGAAAATGTGAAGTCATCCACTTTGGGAGGAAAAATAAAAAAGCAAAATATTATTTGAATGGAGAAATACTACAAAATGCTGCAGTTCAGAGGGATCTGGGTGCCCTCGTACATGAAACACAAAAAGTCAACATACAGGTGCAGCAGGTAATCCGGAAGGCAAACGGAATATTGGCCTTTATTTCTCGGGGGATGGAGTATAAAAGCAGGGAAGTCATGCTACAACTGTACAGGGTGCTGGTGAGACCACACCTGGAGTACTACGTACAGTTCTGATGCCCTTATTTAAGGAAGGATATACTTGCATTGGGGGCAGTTCAGAGGAGGTTCACTAGGTTGATTCCGGGTATGGAAGGGTTGTCTTATGAGGAAAGATTAAACAGGTTGGGTCTATACTCATTGGAGTTTAGAAGAATGAGAGGAGACCTTATTGAAACATACAAGATTCTGAGGGGACTCCATAGGGTAGATGCTGAGAGGATGTTACCCCTCATGGGGGAATCTAAAACGAGGGGGCATAGTCTCAGAATAAGGGGTCGCCCGTTTAAGACGGAAATGAGGAGGAATTTCTTCTCCCAGAGGGTCATGAATCTTTGGAATTCTTTACCCCAAAAAGCTGTGGAGGCTGAGTCATTGAATGCATTCAAGGCTGAGTTGGACAAATTTTTGATCAGCAAGGGAGTCAAAGGATATGGGGAAAAGGCGGGACAGTGGAGTGGAGGTAAAAATCAGATCTGCCATGATCTCACTGAATGGCGGAGCAGGCTCGAGGGGCCGAATGGCCTACTCCTGCTCCTATCTCATGGTCTTATGGTCCCTCCTGACATCATGCCTCCTTTCGTTTCTCCCCTCTTGGGTACTCTGCATTCCCCCCCCCCCCGTCCCCCAACCAAATCCCTACCCCAATCCTTCAGCACTCCTCGTCCATCCGACTCTCCTGCCACCATCCCAGGCTTGACTCCCTCTTAGATAAGCCAACAATTCCCTCCATCTCTCTCTTGGCATCCTCCGAAGGGCCCATCAAGGCATTCGTCACTGCCTCTTACTTTCTCGCCGACTCTCCCGCCCAGCGTGCCCGCTGTGGGCTAATCTTGCCAATAGGCTTCCCTTCCCACTCACCCCTCCCTGCGCTGACCCTGTGGGCTCTGCCAACTGATCAGCTATCACCGTCCCTCTCCGCATCTCCCTCCAGAATGTCCATTCACTTGTGAACAAGGCCCTTGCCATCCATGACCTTACTGTGGATGATTCCATCAACCTCATGGCATTGATGGTAACCTGGCTGATGGGTAATGATACCTTCCCCCTTAATGAAGCCTCCCCACCTGGCTATATCTTCCACCACATGCCCCGCCCAGACCACCATGGTGGCGGTGTGGCCCTGATCACCAAATCACACCTTAGTCTGTCCCCCGACTCCTCTGGCACCTTCTCCTCCTTTGAGCATCTCACCTAGTTCCAACCCGCTCACCTCTCTCCTTAAAATCCTCATTCTCTACCACCACTCAAGTACCACGCCAAGTTTCTCACCGAGATATCTTCACGGCTTTTCTCCCTCAGCCTCTGCACCGACCAACTTCTCATCCTCCATCTCAACTCATCATGCCCTCTCTCTTCTGAGTTCACTGCCCTCCTATCCTCCCTTAATCTCTCCCTCCATATAAACTCACCTACTAAATCCCCTCAAACCTTGCCATCACATGTAGTCTCTCTACTCCCAACATATCAATCACAGATCAGGCCATCTCTGATAATTTCCTTGTATCCCGCTTGTCCTTTCTCCCTCCCAACCTCACTTCCTTCTGTGTCCGTCCCTGGAAAAAACTCCCCCCTAAGTCACTTACAACGGCACTTTCAAATTTCCAATTGTCTAGCCTTTGGCCCTCCATTCACCACGACATTTCTGCAGCTACCGATCTGCTCAATCACACCTTCACCACCACCTTTGATGCCCTTGTCCCCACTAAAACCATTACTTTCTCTCACCCTGGCCTTTCCCCTGGTATGGCCCTCATCTCCACTTCCTTAAGTCCAAGGGAAGCAGACTTGAACATTTATGGCGGATAACTGGTTTAGCCATTCATCACCAGATCTGGCTGGACCATATAAAGCACTATCGGGTCCTGCTCTCCTCTGCCAAAACTGCTCTCTATTCCAGGATGCGAAGATAACCCCCGGCTTCTCTTCTCCAATACAAACCATCTTCTTAAACCCCCCTCCCCTGCCTCCTCCACCCTCACCTCCCACAACAGGTGCAAGGAGCTCAAAGACTTCTTTGTCACTAAGATTGAGACCATCCGTTCAGCTGCCTCTGCCGTTTCCTTCCCTTCCCCGAGCCCACCAAGCCAAACTTCCCCTACGGTTCCCCCCGTCCTACCCCTGAACTCACATCTTTCTCTAGTTTCTCTCCTATCTCCCCTCATGCCCCCTCCGAGCCCCTATTGACCATGAGACCCACCTCCTGCTCCCTCTACCCTATTCCCACCAAAGTGCTGACCACCAAACTTCTCTTCCTGGTCGCCATGTTAGCTGATATTGTTAACGGTTCCCTCTCCTCAGGTACTGTCCCCCTCCCCATCATATCTGCCATCATCACCCCACTCCTCAAAAAAAACACCCTTGACCACTGTCCTTGCAAACTACCGCCCCATCTCTGAGGTCCTTCAATGTGCTGTCGCCTTCCAAATCCGTGCTCATCTCTCTCGCATCTCATGTTTGAATCCCTCCAATCAGGTTTCCACCCCTGCCACAGTACCGAAATAGCCCTCATCAAAGTCACAAATGACATCTTATGTGACCGTGGTAAACTATCCCTCCTCATCCTTCTCAACCCGTCTATAGCCTTTGACACGGTTGACCACACCATCCTCCTCCAATGCCTCCCCTCTGTCATCCAGCTGGGTGGGACTGCACTCGTCTGATTCCATTCTAATCTATCCTGTCGTAGCTATGGAATCACCTGCAATGGCTTCTCTTCCCACTCCGCTACCTCTGGAGTCACTCAAGGATCTATCCTTGGCCCCCACCTATTTAGAACATAAGAACATAAGAAATAGGAGCAGGAGTAGGCCAATCGGCCCCTCGAGCCTGCTCCGCCATTCAACAAGATCATGGCTGATCTGATCCTAACCTCAAATCTAAATTCATGTCCAATTTCCTGCCCGCTCCCCGTAACCCCTAATTCCCTTTACTTCTAGGAAACTGACTATTTCTGTTTTAAATTTATTTAATGATGTAGCTTCCACAGCTTCCTGGGGCAGCAAATTCCACAGACCTACTACCATCTGAGTGAAGAAGTTTCTCCTCATCTCAGTTTTGAAAGAGCAGCCCCTTATTCTAAGATTATGCCCCCTAGTTCTAGTTTCACCCATCCTTGGGAACATCCTTACCACATCCACCCGATCAAGCCCCTTCACAATCTTATATGTTTCAATAAGATCGCCTCTCATTCTTCTGAACTCCAATGAGTAGAGTCCCAATCTACTCAACCTCTCCTCATATGTCCGCCCCCTCATCCCCGGGATTAACCGAGTGAACCTTCTTTGTACTGCCTCGAGAGCAAGTATGTCTTTTCTTAAGTATGGAGACCAAAACTGTATGCAGTATTCGAGGTGCGGTCTCACCAATACCTTATATAACTGCAGCAATACCTCCCTGTTTTTATATTCTATCCCCCGAGCAATAAAAGCCAACATTCCGTTGGCTTTCTTGATCACCTGCTGCACCTGCATACTAACCTTTTGATTTTCTTGCACTAGGACCCCCAGATCCCTTTGTACTGCAGTACTTTCCAGTTTCTCGCCATTAAGATAATAACTTGCTCTCCGATTTTTCCTGCCAAAGTGCATAACCTCACATTTTCCAATATTGTATTGCATCTGCCAAATCTCTGCCCACTCACCCAGCCTGTCTATATCCCCTTGTAGGTTTTTTATGTCCTCCTCACTCTCCACTTTCCCTCCCATCTTTGTATTATCTGCAAACTTTGATATGTTACACTCGGTCCCCTCCTCCAAATCGTTAATATAGATTGTAAAGAGTTGGGGACCCAGCACCGACCCCTGCGGAACACTACTGGCTGCCAGTCCGAGAATGAACCATTTATCCCAACTCTCTGCTTCCTGTTAGATAACCAATCCTCCACCCGTGCCAGAATATTACCCCCAATCCAGTGATTCTTTATCATGAGCAATAATCTTTTATGTGGCACCTTGTCGAATGCCTTCTGGAAGTCTAAATACACTACATCCACTGGTACCCCTTTATCCACCCTATACGTTATATCCTCAAAGAACTCAAGCAAACTTGTCAGACATGACTTCCCCTTCGTAAAGCCATGCTGACTTTGTCCTATTAAATTATGTTTATCCAAATGTTCCGCTACTGTCTCCTTAATAATAGACTCCAAAATTTTACCCACTACAGATGTTAGGCTAACTGGTCTATAATTTCCAGCCTTCTGCCTACTACCCTTTTTAAATAAGGGTGTTACATTAGCAGTTTTCCAATCTGCCGGGACCTTTGCCGAGTCCAGAGAATTTTGGAAAATTATTACCAAAGCATCCACAATCCCGACTGCCACTTCCCTCAAGACCCTAGGATGTAAGCCATTAGGTCCAGGGGATTTGTCCGCCTTGAGTCCCATTAATTTACTGAGTACCAATTCCTTAGTGATTTTAATCGTATTTAGCTCCTCCCCCCACTAGAGCCCCCTGTTTGTCTGGTGTTGAGATATTCTTAGTGTCCTCTACCGTAAAGACTGAAACAAAATATTTGTTCAGCATTTTTGCCATCTCCATGTTTCCCACCATTAATTTCCCGGTCTCATCCTCTAAAGGACCTACGTTTGCCTTAGCCACCCTTTTTCTTTTTATATAACTATAGAAACTCTTGCTATCTGTTTTTATATTTTTTGCTAATTTATTTTCATAATCTATCTTCCCTTTCTTAATCAATCCTTTAGTTACTTTTTGCTGTCTTTTGAAGACTTCCCAATCCTCTATCCTCCCACTAAGTTTGGCTACCTTATATGTCCTTGTTTTTAGTCGGATACTATCCTTAATTTCTTTACTTAGCCACGGATGGCTGTCATTTCTTTTACACCTTTTTTGTCAGTGGAATATATTTTTTTTGAAAGTTGTAAAATAACTCCTTCAATGAACACCTCTGCTCATGTACCGTCTTACCCTTTAATCTATTTTCCCAGTCCACTTTAATCAATTCTGCCCTCATACCATCATAGTCTCCTTTATTCAAGCTCAGTACGCTTGTTTGAGAACCAACCTTCTCACCCTCTAATTGGATATGGAATGTAACCATGTTATGGTCACTCATTCCAAGGGGATCCTTAACTAGGACATTATTAATTAATCCTGGCTCATTACACAGGACCAGGTCCAAGGTTGCTTGCCCCCTTGTAGGATCAGTTACATACTGCTCAAGAAATCCATCCCTAATACACTCAATAAACTCTTCCTCAAGGCTGCCCTGCCCAATTTGATTTGTCCAGTTAACATGATAGTTAAAATCCCCCATAATTATAGCTGTTCCCTTATTACATGCCCCGACTATATCCTGATTAATACTTCTTCCAGCAGAGTTGCAACTATTAGGAGGCCAATATACTACGCCCACGAGTGTTTTTTTCCCCTTATTATGCCTTATCTCTACCCAAACTGTTTCATTATCCTGATCCTTTGTCCCAATATCTTTTCTCTGTATTACAGTGATTCCTTCCCTTATTAACATAGCCACCCTACCTCCCCTTCCTTCCTGCCTGTCCTTCCTGATTGTTAAATACCCTGGCATATTTAATTCCCAGTCGTTGTCACCCTGCAGCCATGTTTCTGTAATGGCCACAAGATCATACCCATACGTTGTTATTTGTGCCGTTAACTCGTCCATTTTGTTACGAATGCTACGTGCATTCAGATAAAGAACTTTCAAATATGTTTTGTGACGCTTAGTTCCTGCTTTTTCCTTTTTTAACACTTCACCTTTTACTCCATACCTTCTGTCCCTTCCTGACACGCTTTCCTCTGTCTCCCTGCTCAGGTTCCCAACCCCCTGCCACAGCTTTGATGCTGGGTTAATCGCCTTATGCCTTCTAGTTTTCATTTTATCTGTCGTGCCTAAAGTACACTTTCTTTGCGCTGCTCTACGCTTTTCCCTTTCACTTGTTCTTGAACAACTGTTTGTACTATTTGTATTGTAGATTTCCCCTCTCTCGCTGCTCTCAACTTTATTCCCTTCTGAGTCCCTGCTCAGGTTCCCATCCCCCTGCCACTCTAGTTTAAACCTTCCCCAACAGCACGAGCAAACACCCATGCGAGGACATTGGTCCCGGTCCTGCTCGGGTGTAACCCGTCACGCTTGTACGGGTCCCACCTTCCCCAGAACCGGTCCCAATGTCTCAGGAATCTAAATTCCTCCCTCCTACACCATCCCTGCAGCCACGCATTCATCCGGTCTATTCTCCTGTTCCTATACTCACTAGCACGTGGCACTGGTAGTAATCCTGAGATCACTACCTTTGAAGTCCTGCTTTTTAATTTATCTCCTAACTCCTTAAATTCACCTTGCAGGACCCCATCCCTTTTTTTACCTATGTCGTTGGTACCAATATGGACCACGACTACTGGCTGTTCACCCTCCCCCTCCAGAATGCCCTGCAGCCGCTCCGTGACATCCTTTTCTCATCCGCATGCTGCCCCTCGGCGATATCATCCAAAAACGCAACGTCAGGTTCCACATGTACGCTGACGTCACCCAGCTCTACCTCACCACCACCTCTCTTAACCCCTCCACTGTCTCTGATTTGTCACACTGCTTATCTGACTTGGTGAGCAAAAATTTCCTGCAAATAAATATTGGGAAGACCGTAGCCATTGTCTTCAGTCCCTGCTATAAACCCCGTTCCCTAGCCACTGACTCCATCCCTCTCCCTGGCCACTGTCTTATACTGAATCAGACCGTTCGCAACCTTGGCATCCTACTTCACCCCGAGATGAGCTTCCGACCACATATCAGCTCCATCACCAAGACCGCCTACTTCTACCTCCGTACAATCGCCCATCTCCGTCCCTGCCTCAGTTCATTTGCTGCTGAAACCCTCGTTCGTGCCTTTGTTACCTCTAGACTGGACTATTCTAATGCTCTCCTGGCCAGCCTGCCATCTTCCACCCTCCATGAACTTGAGCTCATCCAAAACTCTGCTATCCATATGCTAATTCACACCAAGTCCCATTCACCCATCACTCCTGTGTTCGCTGAGCGACATTGGCTCCTGTTCTGGCAACATCCCAATTATAAAATTCTCATCCTTGTTTTCAAATCCCTCCATGGCCTCGCCCTTTCCTTTCTCTGTAACCTCCTCCAGCCCTACAACCCTCCAAGATCTCTGCACTCCTCCAATTCTTGCCTTTTGTGCATCCCCGATTTTAATCACTCCACCATTGGCAGCCGTGCCTTCAGCTGCCTAGGTCCTAAACTTTGGAATTTCCTCCCTAAACCTTTCCACCTCTCTCTCCTCCTTTAAGATGCTCCTTAAAACCTACCTCTTTGACCAAGCCTGTCCCAATATCTCCTTTTGTGGCTCAGTGTCAAATTTTATTTGATAACGCTCCTGTGAAGCACCTTGGGGCATTTTGCTATGTTGAAGGCGCTATATAAATGCAAGTTATTGTTATTACTGTTGCTGCTGGAACTGTATACATATAAACACTTGTCAAAACTCTTGCAGATATCACGATATCTGAGAATTACAACATAGCAATTTCATATGTGGGTTCAAATATTCCTTAATCATTCGGGTTTTACTCCTGTAGTTTATATTACTTCAATTCACTCAATGGAAATATTGCAACCAGCTGCCAGTAGAAGAGAGAGCAGCATTATTTCCCCAATAACCCACTGCAGGTTACATCAATATTGCAGGAATATAGAACTTTAAATAATTGCTATTTGATGTTCCACACCATTGTCGCAAATAAAAAGAGGAGTGTTTAGTACCTAGGCTTGAAGGACCACATTTATTTTGTGAACTATTGCCAAGGACTGAGGTCACACCATTAATAAATAATACTATTATGTATTTACAGGTTTAGACTGGATAATACTTCAGTGTTTGCTCGGGTCCTAATAATCCCTTGAAGCAATGTGAACATACTGAAGAAAGGTTACAAAGAGATGAGACTAAAGTCTGATCTGCTGTTTTCTTGCCAGAAAAAGGAAGAGTTAGAAATTCACAAGTAAATATGTTGTGGCTGGTGCAAGGCTACCTGAAGCCTCTTAAGGGGAAGTCCACAGGAAGCACGAAGAAATTTAAGGATAACATGCAGAAGAAATAAACTAAATACTGTAGTCGGTAAAAGGCATACCAGTGATTCAAGTAAGAGCCTGAGTTTTGCAAATAATAATAGACCTTTAGAAGGGGGGACTGAGCAACCATTAAATAGTTTAAAAATGCTCCAATACTTTATACATTATCATGAAATGAATAGTTAGATACTTTAAGCTTTTTTTTTAAAAATCAGTTTATCTGTACTATTAATCTTGAGTTGGTGTGTATAACATTGCATGTCAGTGCACCCAATACTGTATTGAGCCTGTAACATTGTTGATTGGTCCACTTTAGTCACACAACATCACAGACTATAGTCCAACAGCGGCCTGTGCTAACTACATGATACCATGGATAAATAAGATCTACACAAGCAGGGTGGGCATTCTGACAGAAGTAGCGTTTTCTTTTGTGAATTTGAGCTTATGAAGTGTGAATTTATGACTAAGACGATATAGTCAGCAGGAGAACCTGCGAGATTACTTCTTCTGTTGAAGCACAGAGTTAATATCTGGGAAGTAATTATAACATTCAGGCAGCATTATGAAGCCATGGGAGTAATGACATAAAAGGGTCTGATACACCCAGACAGAAACGGGAGGAAGAGCTTGGATAGAGGATGGCAACATGCATACTCATACATCAGAGCTGAATTAAGGGGATCAGTTTTGGATTCGAGAAAGGGGGCAGGTATCGAGCTAAAAATGTATGATTAGTGTTCAATGAAGACAAGCTATTTTGATTAAATGAAACAATAATGATTTAAATGTCAAACAGTTGCAGTCTGATGTATGATCATATTAGAAGTGGTTGGATCCATTACAATATGCCATCTCAAATAATGTCTCACTTTTCAATATAACAAGAACATTTCATTCATAAGCAGTGTACATTTGCAGTTAAAGATATTGGGGGGTGAATTTCTGTGGGGCTTCTCCCGCTCATCCACTACAACTTTAGCAGAGTCGAGGAACCCCAGAAAAATAAATGGCTCTTAAACTGTTCTTCCAAGTTTTCCCGCGAAGTTGGGCAGAGGTTACATGGAAATTCACCCCTGTAATACATTTAAAATATGAATCTAAAAATATGATTCTGAAATGCCTTGTGGACGGTGATACAGGAGTGTTAATAAAAGAGCTGGAGTTATCATGAAGCAAAATAGGTGATAAAGATAAATTGAAAATGCAAAGCTGGTGAACTATGAAAAGAAATGGCTGTAACTACAATACATGTGCTGCTGAATGGTGAAGCTAACATCATTGTAACTGAAGCAAAATTAAAAATGATACATTTGCATTAAACATTAAAACATCTGGAGCTTAAATAGTGCAGACAATACTTAAACATATCAGCCCAGATTTTGCCGTCAAAATCACGGTGAGGCTAATAGCACTTGCCGTTATTTATGCACAAATGCTACGGCAACTTCAGGCAAGGAGCAGATGCGCGGTTAAACTCAAATATCCAAAAGGTCTTGTCCGAGTTGCACCACTCCGCCATTAGCTTCACGAAAATGGCATCTCACGGTCGACCTCATTATTGAAATGCATTGAATGGCGTGAAGTTGCTGTACTTGTGCGGCAGATACAAACTAAACTTGCCACAGAATATTAAAACTTGTCCATTCCAGTCTAGGTACCCTTTTAACAACGTGCTAAGTGTTAATTGCTGCCAATCAACCTCTCTGGCCCCAAAAATTAACTATTACAAGTGTGGAGTCTCATTCCTTCAGGTTTTAATTGTTGTTGGAGATTTTAAAAATGTACTTTTTAAAAAAAAATTTACTTTTCCTTTCTGTCTCTTTTTTCTCTCTCTCTTAATCCAATCTTTCTCTCTTTATTTCTTTCAGTAACTGATTTGACATTGATTTCACCCACTCTAATTTCCACTTCCTTCTCAGTCCTTGCGCTGTTAATTTCACAATGCTTCAGTCTGATTAAGGAGATACACAGTTTCTTGCCCTGTTTCCCTCACTATGACGTTATCAGCTCACACTTCCAGCAACTTGGTACTCAAAAAATGTAAAAACCTAACTAACGGCAGATGCTGTTAGATGCCTAGCCACAGCAAATTATGGCCCATCAAAATACAGGAACTCTCACAGTAGATTACCGAGAATCCAGGAAGCCCAATTTGAAAACCACCGCTCAACTGTACGGTGAACTTTTTTTTCCTTTCCTGTTTGTCTTAATATGTATATTATAAAGATTCTGAGAACTTAATTACAACTTCGTTTCCCTGCCATGTAATACCAAATAAAATAGTCCCCAACATCCAATTGTAATGAACAGTAACAGAGCTATACTTCACAATGATGTGAAGTTACAAATGTCACAAAACTGATTAGAAAACCTCTGATGGGTAGAAACTAATCTGTGACCATCTGCTCTGGAGGGTTACGATTCGGCTGTTTTAATTGTAATGTAGTTTAAGAGTGCATGCATCTTACAACGTTTTTACAAAGAAGCAGTGCTTGCTGGAAAGGTTGTCGAGTGAGGACTGAATCACGCTCAGCTGTGCTGTAGTCGAACAGCTTATCAATACTCAAACTCCAGGCTCATACATGAAAAACAGGTGCTCGAGAGCTGTACTTTGCACCCATGGAGGTATACCCAAGCAGAGGTCACCACCTTTAGGAAAAGAAGGGATAAAACTGAGGAGGGAGTGGATTAAGAAAGAGAAACACTGAATAATCACAACAATCATTATATAGGTGTCAGCTTTGGCTCAGTGATAGCACTCTCGCCTCTGAGTCAGAAGTTTCTTGCTTCAAACCCCACTCGAGTCTTGAGCACATGGTGTAGGCTGGCACTTTTGTGCAGTGCTGCATTATTGGAGGTGCCGTCCTTCGGATGAGGTGTTAAACTGAGGCCCCATCTGTCCTTTCAGGTGGGCATAATATATCCCATGTCACTATTCCAAGAGCAGGGAAGTTCTCCCGGTTTCCTGGCCAACATTTCTCCCTCAACCAGCACCTAAAACAGATGATCTAGTCATTTATTTAATTGCTGTTTGTGGGAGCTTGCTGTGTATAAATTGGCTGCTTAGTTTCCTACATTACAACAGTGACTACACTTCAAAAGTACTTCATTGGCTGTAAAATGCTTTGGGACATCTTGGGGTCGTGAAAGGCGCGGTATAAACGTAATTCTTTCTTTTCTTCTATTTGTTGCATATTTCAACAAACTAAATTGACAATACTTTCTCTGTAATGCACGCATTATTTATTGGTGATACATGTCATTTGTAGGAACAAAACTTGTTCCCCTCTTTCGCTGATGATCTAATTTTTTCCTTATGGTTTCAACTGACCTTCGTGGAATCACCGATAACTAATGTTGCAATTAAAAACAGAAGAGTTTCCCCAGTGGCTCTGAGTACATGCAGCTGCAGTTTCAGACACTATTCTGAACAGAGTTCAATGATCTCAGACTGGGCAACAGTACAGGCATTACGATTGGCCTCAGTGTCTCTGGGCTAGAGAGGGGACAATTGGTCAGACTGCCAATCCTAATGGTGAACCGGCAACCTCTGCTGGAAAGATACATGCAGATAACACGCAAAGACAGTATCAAAAACAACTATGAGGCCTCCCCACAGCAGTTGAATAACCCGCTGGCACTCATGGTCAAGGCTTCATTGCAGTGCTGAAGGAGCGGTGCCACAATAAAGGCACTCTATAAATGCAAGTAGAAAAACAATAAAATGAAGCATCCCATGGTGCTTCACAGAGGCATAATCAGACAAAAATCAACCACAGGAGATATTAGGAGGGGTGACAAAAAAGCTTAGTTAGTGAAGGGCGTTTTAAGGAGAGTTTCAAAGGATGAAGAGATGGAGGGATTCTAAAAAGGAATATTATGAAGGACATTGCAGGTTTACAAAATCGTAAATCGATAGGTATTTTAGGAGATTTTTAAAAGCAACTTTGAATAAGTGATTTTAACAAAAATAATGATGCTGCAATTAAAGTGGAACAGGACATCCAACAGGCCACACTTAATCAGATCAGAAAAAAAATCCAGTACCATTTTAATGGGGATGTGATAAGCCACCACAATTATATCGAAAAAGAATATTTCATTTTCAATCTGCATGATTAAAGTGATTTACATAAAAATTAAAATTATGAACGGCTATCTTAATCATTTTTGAACATATACCACAACTGAGTTGACCAATGAGTTACACTTCAGCCCAGTTGTTGAGTTGAGAAATCATTATGTCATTTAGCCCATAGGCAGTCTTAGTCTTATATTTAGCACATGTCAACTGTCAAATCAAATTGACCCAAATCTAAGCTGATCTTCAATTGTAAAGCAACTGCAGTTTGGCCTACCTCAAAAGGTAGCTAGGCAACCAAAGCTACTATGCAAAACAACCATGTGAAAAACATTGAGGTTAAAATTCAAGATCCATTTTAATAATAAACAGAAGATTTAGCAAGATATTTGGTTATGGGAAAATCTGTTTAACACAAGAGTTCCTTTATGGACTTTTGCATATTGTGGATGCTTAGTTTATTCGATAAAAGCAACAATCGATAATGTGCGTATATAACTAAAAGGAAATACTGCAAATGCTAGAAATCTCCAATAAAAACAGAAAGTGTTAAAAATATAGAGCAGGTCAATCAGTAACTGTAAAACCGGCAGGTTATTGACATTTTGGGTCTATAACCATTCATCAGAATGTTTTCAGTGCATTTGCAGTTTTTATTTTAATGCACATATAAAACATGTTAATATCTATAAACTCACCTTACTCCAGTTTATAGAACTACGAGTTATGAAGGATGGTCCAGTTACGGTCATAACAAATATTTAAATCTTAAGTCAGAATAGAAGTTGAGGCACAACAGTGGGGATTTGGAACAGGTTGACAACACAAAACAGAAAGAAGGAACCTAAGAGAATTCTAAAAATGTAAATGTTAATGATTTGGAGTAAAGAACGTTTTTCCAATAAAATGGATGTCGTGACCCCATGACTAAACAGTCTGCCGAGATTGACTGGTTAGCAAAGTACAAGAGGGCTGCCAGAACCTGTGGAGCCATATCCTTGCATGAGTCATTACTTCAACAATTCCACTGGAAAGTGGAGTCGCATTTCTGTAAAGATATAAACACATATAACAGAGTGGGATGTCACTGATACAAACACCTCTTTTCCATTAACCAAACTGGCAAACTCCCAGCATGCCTTGTCCATACTTATTCCATCCTAATGTACATCAGGTTCCGTGCTGGATTTATAGTACGTAATTTAGTATAAGACCACTTAATATGCAGTAATCCAAATTATTTACCTTATCCAATCAAGAGCTTTACCCAAAATATTTTGATGTGGTGCTATGTTCAAGAAATATTTATATTTTCAGAAAACTAAAGCAGGTCAATACTTTAAGGAACACAGTGTATCTGTAGCTACAGCCTTCAACTACAAGATTTAGCAACACTTCAAAGTTGCTTGCTGAGGTAATAGATGGGTCACTGTGGTTCTGAGTTGGACCATTCATTTAGAGCACAGTATAAACTCATTTCTGTAAACAGGAAAACTAGAGCCAAAGATCCACAAATCAGATCTCTGCATTCACTCCTAAAAATAATGCAAAACAAGCATTTATTTTTCAAAACCTCAAAACATTGATAATATTGGCCTTAAAAGAAAAGAAGCAAAAATATCACTCATAGTGCACATGTAGGGTTAGAAATCATAGAATAATACAGCACAGAATGAGGCCATTCGGCCCATCGTGCCTATGCCGGCTCTTTGAAAGAGCTATCCAATTAGTCCCACTCCCCTGCCCTTTCCCCGTAGCCCTACAAATTTTTCCCCTACAAGTATTTATCCAATTCCCTTTTGAAAGTTATTATTGAATCTGTTTCCATTGCCCTTTCCAGCAATGCATTCCAAATCATAACTCGCTGCATAAAAAAATTCTCCTCATCTCGCCTCTGGTTCTTTTGCCAAATACCTTAAATCTGTGTCCTCTGGTGACCAACCCTTCTGCCACTGGAAATAGTTTCTCCTTATTTACTTTGTCAAAACCCTTCATCATAAATATTTTATGATTTTCCAAAAAAGGTAGTTATCCTCTCAAACATAAATGATCCTAGACTCCCACACGAGTGGAAAAAGTTTCTATCTACCCTATCAATTCCTTTCAAAATTCTAAAAACCTTAATCAAATCACCTCTTAACCTTCTATATTCCGGGGAATACAAGCCTAGTTTATTTAATCTCTCCTCATAATTTAACCCACAGAGCCCTGGTAACATTCTGGTGAATCTGCACTGCACTCCTTCCCAGGCCAATGTATCCTTTCTAAGGTGCAGTGCCCAGAACAGTACACAGTACTCCAGATGTAGTCTAACCAGGGCTTTGTATAGCTGTAGCAAAACTTCCTCCCTTTATATTCTAGCCCAATAGATATAAAGTCTAACATTCTATTAGCTTCTTTAAGAATTTTTTGAACCTGACCACTACATTTTAGTGATCTGAGTACATGGACCCCTAAATCTCTCTGGATCTCCACTATTCCTAGCTTTTCACCATTTAAAAAAAAATACTTGGATCTATCCTTTTTTGGTCCAAAATGGATGACCTTACACTTACCTGTGTTGAAATCCATCTGCCACAGTTTTGTCCACTCACAATTCATCAATATCTCTTTGTAATTTTATGCTCCCATCTACACTACTTACTATAACACAAAGATTGGAGGCAGCGGCAAACTTGGATATATGACTGTCTATTATGTTATCTAAGTCATTAATAAATATAGTGAATGGTTAAGGCCCCAGCACAGATCCTTGTGTGACACCAGTAGTCACTTCCTTCCAATTCGAGTACATACCCATTATCCCTATTCTCTGTCTTCTACTGCCTAACCAATCTCCTAACCAGGTCAATAACTTGCCTTCAGTTCCATGAGCTTTAATTTTAGCTAACACTCTCTTATGTTGGACCTTATGAAATGCATTCTGGAAGTCCATATAAACTACATCCATAGACATTCCCCTGTCAACTACTTTAGTTACTTCCTCAAAACATTTAGGTTTGTTAGACATTATCTACCCTTCACAAACCCATGTTGGCTCTCTCTAATCAGCTCAAATTTCTCTAAGTGCTCAATCACACTGTCCTTAATTATAGATTCCAATAACTTCCCCACAACAGATGTTAGACTAACAGGTTTATCATTTCCTGGTTTCTTTCTCTCACCTTTCTTAAATAATGGAGTTACATCTGCAATTCTCCAATCTAGAGGGACAATCCATTATTTGTTAAAGTGGAAAGGTTTATAAACAGTTTACAAAAGCAATTCAAATCTAAGAAAGAAGAACACTAGAAGAGACATACTGCTGAAAATTGGAGGTTACGTGCTTGCTATAAACAAGGCTGAAGGTTATAAAGACAGGCAGAGATGACCAAATACTCCACACACTGTGATGATTACTGTTCTATGATAGTGGAACCACTGAATAATGGAAGTTGTTAGGTTAAATAGGTATACTGGAGTTCTGCTCAATTAAATTTTGGGCAGCAGGGAAATTTTTTTGCTGAACTTAGTACTTTAGGAGTTTAAAAAATGGGTGCATAGAAGACAGGGCAGACGGTATGTATTTTGGAAAAGCAACCCTTTATTATTGCATGCTTTCTCACATTACATTCTGGTCACTAAAATGCTGGAGGGAACAGAATACAATATACTGTTGAATACGTTCTTATTGATGGTGACAAATTTAATGCTCCACATACTATTGACTAGAAGAACATGAATGAGTTTAGAGCATCCCTTTTTTTGACCAATTGCAGCCTGCTGTAAGGAAATTATTTTGTGAAACTATTGATAGTTATTGAAGTAGTGGGTTAATGCATTCCACACACCAACAGTTCTCAGCATCCCCATTTTCAAAAAAAAGTCCAATGATAATGGAGTTATGTTTGGCGAGAATCAGATAAGCATTTGCTGAAGTTGTTGTGGTGATAAGTTACAGCGTATTGATGGAATGACTACGGCTGCACAGTCAGAGGCACAGATAATCCTCTGTATATATTACTGCTCAGATCAAGGAACGTCAATGGTTAAAATAAAACTAGCAAAAAAGTTGACAAAATGATTACCACCACAAGACAGATCTCATGACCTCAGCCTAACTGCTCACTGTTTAGACTCACAATTGAAGAATGGCCACTTGAGCAAAGTACTGGAGTAAAACTGGTGTTTGTGCCAGCATACTCCAGCAACGATTCAAAACCTTTAGGCGAGGAGGATAGAAAATTGACAAGAGAAAAGAAAAGATCACATACAGGGAATACCAGGCACAAACCGTATTTACTATTCCAAAGCACAGTAGATTAGTACGCCAAAGCACAGAGCCAACTAATCGTAATGATATTTTACACACGTTTTTGTGGGGGCATTCAGTAAAAAGCAAACTGATTGAAAAATGAAGCAATTTAGATATTTTACTCCAGATGTCCATTGCTTAAAATGTAAGAGCTAATTACTTGGTAACTGAGATTTAATTTTGTTACAAAAAAAACTGAAGTTATTGAAGAGATAAATGAAGCTAAATGAAGAGGTTAGAATGAAAAGGGCTCAATGACCTTAACCAAGTTGTCTAAATGATATTAATTAATGCTTGATATAGGAGAAATAAAGATCATGTAAATATTTTAACAGTTTTAAAATATGCTGTTTATAATCCCATTTATGCACAACTGTGTAAGGGTGAAGGGAGAGAAAAAAGGAGTCACAGAAAATACACACAAAAAACACTGCCATAAAAATAAATCATTGTGAATGTTTAATAGGTTCTGCAATTTTTGATTAATCAATATTCTGCTACTCACCTCATGGTTTTGAAAAGTGTCCTGAAAACTAAACCAAAATGTCAGAGCCAAGTGAACAGACCGTGACTAAACTCTTAATGTTACTTTCACATCCTTCACTTAGCTCATTTTTACTTGTCCAATACCACACAACTGGTGAGGCTCAAACTAATTACTTGTGATGAATGGGCATGCACAAGTTGTTAGAAAGGTAAACCTGAAGCAATCACACAACATTGTTTTGAAAATAATAACAGATATCTGATTGTGCAAGTGAATCAGTAACATTAATGTCAAGCATTACTTGATGGTGCACACATTAACAAAAATAAATCAATGTACCCACGTTGACTACCTCAAAATAAATGCATATCATGGAGAACTGAACCACTTCACCACAATAAAATGTATTCAGTTTTGCCTGTTTGTGAAGACCATTTTAACTACCTGAACACCATTCTGTCATGGAAGAATTATGGCAATAATATAGTTGCCAGCGAAGTTTCAACCTTCATAACAAATAGAAGGTGGTTTGCTTACAACTTGAGAATTACCTTATTTAAAGAGAGTATACAGTTACATTTTTTTTAATGTTTTAAATGTTGATTAAAAATTGTGATCGAAGCTATTCACATTCAGTCATACTAACCATGCTACTGATCTCCTTCACTTTTCTTAACTTTAAATTGTTCCTACTTACAAGACTGGTTCGTGACAAAATAGTCACTCCAGATATCAGTTGCTTTCAGTATTAGAATATCCATCTTACACCCTTATTACACAATAGAAAAAAATGATGTCATTAACAAATGTAATAGGATCGGTGCACATCATTTGTGAACAGAATACAGCAACCATGATTCATTATAAATCATGTTGCTAATTCCTGAAATGTATTATTGTGTAATCACGTGCATCACTGAATTCATTATTGTTCTACAATGCTGATAGAATCCCATCAATTATACAGTGGATTGAACAGCTCTTTGGGAAAATAATTTACTGCTGCTTTCAACATACAGCTGAATCTGTTGAGCAGTGCCATAGGATCATTATTTTAAAAATCAATGCAGTCACAAGAATAACATTTGGGTTCCAGAGCTAATTTGAAAAGAACACATTTATGAACAATTTTGGTCAAATATCATTTCACTCAATGGACTATGTGAACCAGTCCATAGAAGTGCATTAATTACGTATTTAGTGCTATCAAGCGGCACTTACTCACCAATAACCTGCTCACCGATGCTCAGTTTGGGTTCTGCCACTCGGCTCCAGACCTCATTACAGCCTTGGTCCAAACATGGACAAAAGAGCTGAATTCCAGAGGTGAGGTGAGAGTGTCTGCCCTTGACATCAAGGCAGCATTTGACCGAGTGTGGCATCAAGGAGCCCGAGTAAAATTGAAGTCAATGGGGATCAGGGGGAAAATTCTCCAGTGGCTGGAGTCATACCTAGCACAAACAAAGATAGTAGTGGTTGTTGGAGGCCAATCATCTCGACCACAGGACATTGCTGCAGGAGTTCCTCAGGGCAGGGTCCGAGGCCCAACCATCTTCAGCTGCTTCATCAATGACCTTCCCTCCATCATAAGGTCAGAAATGGCTTGTTTGCTGATGATTGCACAGTGTTCAGTTCCATTCACAACCCCTCAAATAATGAAGCAGTCCATGCCCACATGCAGCAAGGCTTGAGCTGATAAGTGGCAAGTAACATTCGTGCTAGACAATGACCATCTCCAACAAGAGAGAATCTAACCACCTCCCCTTGACATTTAACGGCCCTACCATCGCCAAATCCCCCACCATCAACATCCTGGGGGTCACCATTAACCAGAAACCTAACTGGACCAGCCACATAAATATTGTGGCTACAAGAGCAGGTCAGAGGCTGGGTATTCTTATGTTCTTATGTTCTATTCTGCAGCAAGTGACTCACCTCCTGACTCCCCAAAGCCTTTTCACCATCTACAAGGTACAAGTCAGGAGTGTGATGGAATACTCTCCACTTGCCTGGATGAGTGCAGCTCCAACAACACTTAAGAAGCTCGACAGCATCTAGGACAAAGCAGCCTGCTTCATTGGCTCCCCATCCACCACCGTAAACATTTACTCCTGCCACCACCGGCGCACAGTGGCTGCAGTGTGTACCATCCACAGGATGCACTGCAGCAACTCGCCAAGGCTTCTTCGACAGCACCTCCCAAACCCGCGACCTCCACCAACTAGAAGGACAAGGGCAGCAGGCACATGGGAATACCACCACCTGCACGTTCCCCTCCAAGTCACACACCATCCCGACTTGGAAATATGTCGCCGTTCCCCATAGTCACTGGGTCAAAATCCTGGAACTCCCTTCCTAACAGCACTGTGGAAGAACCTTCACCACATGGACTGCAGCGGTTCAAGGCGGCAGCTCACCACCACTTTCTCAAGGGCAATTAGGGATGGGCAATAAATGCTGGCCTTGCCAGCAACACCCACATCCCATAAACGAATAAAAAAAAATGATTGGCACATAGCACTGATTAATGGCTATTATTGTGAAAACAAAATTAAAAAGCAAAGAAAAAGAAAGACTTGCAGTTATTATAGCACCTTTCACAGCCTCAGGATGTCCCAAAGTGCTTTGCAGACAATGAAATACTTTTGAAGTGTAGTCACTGTTGCAATGTAGGAAACGCAGCAGCCGACTTACACACAGCAAGGTCCCACTGACAGCAATGAGATAATAACCAGATAATCTGTTATAGGTGTTGGTTGAAGGATAAATGTTGGCCAGGACACCAGGGAGAACACCCCTGCTCTTCTTCAAAATACTGCCGTGGGATCTTTTACGTTCACCCGAGAGGGCAGGAGAGGCCTCGGTTTAAGTCTCATCTGAAAGACGGCGCCTCTCAGTGCAGCACTCCCTTAGTACTGCGGTGAAGTGTCAGCCTAGATTATGCATTCAAGTCTCAAAACCCAATGCCAAACAATGCATAACAATATAAACCAAGTCCAGTGTGAGAAAAAGTCTCTCAAGCCATCAAGGCGGCTCCATCCAAAGTCCATCTATGATTATTGCATCGCGCCTTTCCCCTCACTCGCAAGTTACATATTGTTGTATTCAGAAGAGTATCCACCAAAAATCACGAACAGCCTGCAAAATAAACTATCATATTGGTCTGGATAAAAAGATATGCCATGGTGGTAGCAAAATCAATGAAAAGGAAAATCGGTCAGGGCATATAACAGGTGCCCGATCTGCCACTGCCGAAAAGAGAAAACTACTGGTTACCTGAAGCTTATTTCAAGTATTTTATTTTACACTAAAATAAGGGAGGCCACATGTACAAGATCACAAAGTACACCTAGCTCAAATAAATGTGCAAAACACCATACTTAGCACGATAACAGGCTGGGGCATAAACATTTTCAAGCACATTCAAGGTGGCAATGTTGTCACTGGGAAATTTTGATCAAGCAAATTAATATTTCTAAATGCATACAAACTGAGTCAAGCAAAAGCAATCAGAAAATAAGACTTTATCACTACAATATTTAAGTGTAGTACACCAACAAATTTGTCCACTGTTTGCTGTTCATTTTAGGTTTACACTCATTTGAACTGCTAGCAGATGTTGGGAAAGAAAATTTTTTTTTTTTAAATTACCATTCTTTAGGTCTTTGGCTCAATTAACAAAAAAACTTGTATTTTTCCAAACAATCAAAATTCCAACACTAACTTTCAAAACAAAAACAAAATGATGCTGATCAAGGAAAAGGAAATTCCAACTCTGAATTCTTTCCCATTTCCTTCACTCGATGTTAGCATTAACTTCTCCCAGGTATAGCACAGATACAGCTAGACGCAGAGTGAAGTTGTTTCTAACCTCGACCACAGAAAAAATCTCCAACTACACCAATGTAACATTTCCCAATTTCCCACATCAGCCATCCTTGTAACTATTAAGTAACATTGCCAGTTAATGCCAAATTAAAAGTTGTTTTGTGCTATGGCCCCACACTTACCAGGAGCTGGGTTAAGATTATCCAAATTCATATCCTATAAGACCCTTACAAAAGGACCATAGGAAAGTACAGCACTGGAAGACTAAGCAATCCAGCTGGCTGGTCCCAAAAACAAAACCCTCCCAAATTGTTGCGCACAGAAGATAGGCAGGCAACAACAACTTACATTTCTATTGCATTCATTACGTACAGAATTAGGGCGCTAAATTGGGCCGCGTAGCGCCCGTTGTTTCGGCACTACGCAGCCTCTTGAACATCCAAGATGGCGTCTTGGCTGTGCAGACACATTTCCAGCGTGACGTGCGCCGGACGCCATCTTGGTACAGGAGTTAGCGCATGCACAAATACCAAACGCTGGAAGTATGTGAAGGGGAAAATGGATAACAATCAGTGTGCAACACTGATTTAAAGTGATAAGTGCCAAAATGGTGTCTAACGCTCAACTCAACTAACAGTCTTAACCTCGACCATCTGAACATGTCTTAGAGTGCCTGGAGGACCCTCCGCCAGTGCTATTTCAAGGGACCATGCAGGATTTACAGGTTAGTGGCTGGATTATTGTTTCTGGCTACTGAGACATTTGTAACTGTTTTTGGAGGTCTCCTAGACTTGAATACTAGGACGTGGGGACATAACCTAACGTTTGGAGCCAGGACTTGCAGGAGAGAAGTTAGGAAATGCTTCTACACACAAAGGATGGGAGAAGTTTGGAACGCTCTTCTGCAAACGGCAGTTGATGCGAGCTCAACTGTGAATTCTAAATCGGAGATTGATAGGTTTCTGTGAACCAAGGGTATTAAGGGATATGGGGCTAAGGCGGGTATATGGAGTTACGTCACAGGTCCACCATGATCTCATTGAATGGCGGAACAGGCACGACAGGCTCAACGCCACTGTCACTTGTTGCCTCCTGTTATGCGCCACCTTCTCCTGCAAGAAAGCGGGACGTGTGTTTGGGTGATGTGCCTGTCATGGATGAATAGCTGCCAGTGTGTGTGACCCATGAGTTGTGGGTGGGCAGCTTGCAACACTGGTAACTTGTAAGGGTGAGAGGAAGCATCTGATTGGAAGAATTGAGTATCGATGGAAAGAGTTTGTTGGTATGTGGGTGATGGGGGGTGTAGTGCGTGGAGCAGTGGATGCGGCTAGTGGTGCAGTTGGTAGGAGAAGCCACTTGACAGTTGACCTCACTCACCTTGACCTCTCATGTCAAAGCATTGAACTTCTTCCTGCACTGCATCCACGATCATGGTGCTGTGCGCCTGGCATTGACTTTGTCCCCCCCTGCCTCCCACTGCCTTTTGGCCATACGTCTGGAGGGCCTCTTGCCGCCGCCACCACCACCCACCCCCCCAAGGATATAGGATGTCCCTCCTTCTGTCCACCTCTTGCACCAAGGCCTCTAGTGCATCAGTAGAGAACCTTGGTGCACGCACTCTCGCAGGCTTGGTACCAACTTAGATCGGCAGATTGGTGAGGTCTTGCATGCAGATTGGAGGATGTGGGATTTAGTAGTGCGCAAACTTTATTCAATATTTTAACATAACTCATCAGTGTGTAAACATAGGAATGGGACCCGCATCTATGTTTTACGTGTGCGATGTCTGATCTCAGATCAGACTCCGTGCAGAAAGCAGACTGTTATTTTTAGCAACTAACAGGTACCAGCTGTCTTTAAGAGATTTTAAGAGACATCCTCCCTTTAAGAGATTGGGGCTCCCCCTGCTGGTGGAAAGTACGAATTGCATTGAATCTTCGTGTCAAAGCTGATTTCCAACGCAGCTTGCAGATATATCCTCAGGCCTCAAAAAAGTCTCCTCCTGCCTGCGCAGGGGCCATTGGGTGTACGTTAATAGGGGATCACGCTACCTACGCCCAATAATAGGCCTCATCGAATTTTTCTCCCTTAGTGTTTTACAGGGCATTGGAAACTGAGTCTGGCAAAAGAGTCAGGAAGGGGCAAAAGCAGAGTCAAAGAGGGAGGTCTTATGGAGGTTTTTTTTTGAAGGTAAGGAGGGAGGTGGCAAGATGGAGATACTGATGGAGGGACTTCCCAAAGGGAATGGCAAGGTGGCTGAAGCAGCAGCAGACGATGGTAGAATAGAAAACAAGAGACATGGGCAGTTTAGGAAAACTAGAGGGTGCGTACAGGGATGTAGGGCTGAAAGACATCAAAAAAAGGGAGGGACAGGGCACACTTATGAAGAGATCTGAAGGTCACAGCCTTTAATCAATTCAGCAGCACAATGATGACGATGACAACTTGCATTGAAAGGTGCCTTTAACGCAGAAACAGCCTAAGGCACTTCACAAATAGGAGTCAGGAAAATGGATACTAAACTTAGAAGGTAGAGATTAGGGACTTATAGCTTGGTCAAAGAAATGTGAAATTGGGCAATATTGCAGATTTGAAAGAAACCAGTCTTGGTGACAGATCAGATGTGGGGGAAGAAGCTGAGCTCAGGGTTGAGCAATACACCAATTTTCCACCTCTCTGGGCTAAGCCTACATTGGCAAATTGACCAAACTGTAGAATATTTGCCAGTGATCAATCTCTAAATTATTTGTACATCAGCATTACTGATTAAAAGAAAGAAAGGCAATGTGCTCAGTTGGCCCTTTTAAGATACGTGCAAAAGAAATTATCTGTTCCTTTCTGAGGCAGAGAAAATCTACCACTTAAAACTATCACTATTCATATATGCGGAGGAGTGTGAAATAAGATGTGCCTTCTCACCGTGGAAATACGCAAAAAGAATTGCATTTGGCCCATTACTTCTTGCTGGTGCTACAGCTGCCTTTTCCAAGACGGGACTGTGAAAATTAGGTGCTGTCGCCACAACATTCTAATATTCACGCACAGCTGTGCATGCATCAGTCCATTTACAGTCTGGATTCTTTTAATTTGTGGTTTCAGTCAACTTGGTGTAAGCATGTCAATATTCTGAAAATACACTTACAATCTACAGCAAAACTGTCCTCATTTAAAAGCTGTAACATTTTTTAAACTGTATTTTTCAAAAATAGAATGCTGACCCTAGTTACTTCCTGACAATCAATTGGAGATCATCACTCTATAAGCTTTTAGTCTTTGCAGAGGAAACAGTCAACATGGACCATCTTGTCCTGCCTAGCCCACCAAAACAACACAGAAAACAACATTAAACTGCCGTACCAACAAATTAAAGACATTTTTATATAGGGCCATAATTTGCTCTGGCTGGGTATCTAATGGCATCTGCCATTAGTTAGACATGGCCTTGCACGGTTAGGTTTTTAAATCTTTTGGCGTGGTAAGTTGCTGAAAGTGTGAGCTGATAACGTCACAGTGTGGGAAACAGGGCATCTGGGATCTGAGTGAACAGGGCAAGTAACTGTGTATCTCCTTAAACAGATTGAAGGATTATGAAATTAACAGTACAAGGACTGAGAAGTGGAAATTAGAGTGGGTGAATTCAATGTCAAATCAGGTACAGAAAGAGAAATAGAGGGAAAGAAAGATTGGATTAAGAGAGACGGAAAAAAGAAACAGAAAGGAAAAGATAAAAAAAATAAAATTTTACATTTTTAAAATCTCCAACAATTAAAACCTGAAGGAATGAGACTCCACACTTGTAAGAGTTAATTTTCAGTGCCACAGGGGTTGACTGTCAGTCATTAACATTTATCACATCATTAAAAGGATACTTAGACTGAAATGGACAAGGCTTAACTTTCTGTGCCGAGTTTAGTTCGTATCTACCGCGCAAATACAGCAACTTCACGCCATTCAATACATTTCAATGGTGAATCAGGCAGCGAAATACCATTTTCACGAAGCTAACGACGGAATGGCACATCTCAGACAGCAAACTTTGGATATCCGCATTTAACCACGCATCTGCCCCTCGACTGAAGTTGCTGCAGCATTTTCACATAAATAACGGCGAGCGCCATTAGCCTCACCATTATTTTGACAGCAAAATCCAGCCTATAGTCTTGCCTTAACACGCACCTCCTATAAGGGTAACATTTATTATCTGTAACACTGTCCATTTCTGTCATGTTACTTCTGGTCACACTTAATCTTATTTATTTATTATAATTACCTCTAATTGAGTCCTCCCAGCTCAGTCTCGAAGTGTGATAATACTATGGAGAACAGATTAACACCTATAAAAATCAGGCCTCTCACCCAATGCTTAGTCCTGTTGGCTCTCTCCATTCCTGATTCCCCGCCCCCCAAACGCTGAGGTGGTCTTTCATCCATCATCAGCCCCTCCTACTGTCACTTCCCTCCCCATGAGTGGCCATGCTTCTCCCTCCACTCCCTATTCTGACCTGTAAAATATGCAAGTGGACATCTGTTTCGGTGCAAGATTAGGCTACACTGTGATGTTCACCCCACAGTCAAGTAGTAGATTGAATGTCAGATTGCTCCTGTTTTCAGTCAAACCATATCACATTACCCTGCAGACAGTTCTCCACACACTGATTTTCTGAAACAATTTTACTCCTTATCTCTTCCAAAGATATTAACTCATGCTGGGGTATCGTTCCTGAAGCAATAGCAACCCACGCTTCTCCTGCCCAAGTGGACATTTTTCACGCACGAGTCTAGACAGTGAATGTTGGCAGGCCATTCAAACGAAGAGAACGACCCCTATTGGAGGTGGTCATATGTGGATGTAAGTGAGAGCATGACCGAGTTAGGCGGTAATACCACTGTCTCTCACGCTCCCCGTCGTGACCGAACAGCCTGCTGACACTCACCATTAAGGTTCATACAGGAAGAATGCCATTTGGACAAAGCAACAGAGGACAATGGTCACCATCACACTATACCCCAGCAAGGTGTCAATGTCTTCAGAAGAAGAAGTGAAAATAAATTGACAAAGAAAGAGATACCTATTTGGGTTGCCAGTTTCTCTCAGCAAAAGAGATGGCCACTAACATGGAAATGTCCTCTTAAAAGTTCAATCCACAAGAAAAATCCTGACAAGAAAGACAGTTCATAAAGTAAGTCCCGTTCCAGCTTGCCAAAAAGAAATAGGAACATTTCCACATCGTTCACCTGAGGAAGGGGGTAGCCTCCGAAAGCTTGTGAATTTAAAATAAAATTGCTGGACTATAACTTGGTGTTGTAAAATTGTTTACAAAAAGAAATAGGTTAGTGAACTATACCTCGAGCTGCCAGATTCTGGTTCTATTTCCTGCCTCAACTGAAGTTTACATTTCCTTCTACCAAACAGCAAGTTGATGACCTTAACCTGCTGCTCATTCACAGTACTGAACAGAGAGGAGGTATGCAACCAATGAGAAAGGATAATCTACACCTTGTTTTGTACTTTAAATGTTCCCCACAAGCTGGTCACACAGCAGCAGTGGCTTAGACCACGTAGATCATTCAGGCTGGAATTCAGGATGCAGAACTTGGGAGGATAGAAAAAGAAAACTAAGCAGCATTACAAACAAACGGCAGACAGAGGAAGAGACCTGTGTTTACATAGCACCTCATCACATGGCTGAGGAGCATTTCAAACAAATTACTTTATTTTCAGTGCAATCACTGTTGTTATGAAGGCAAATAAATGAGATCTTCATATGTTTGCATTTCTAATTTCCAGTGCATTGCAGTCGGCTATCTTCACAACTTCTTTAAATACAAGAAATTCCCAAACCTGAAAGAACAAGGCACAAAACCCATAAAAGATGATGTTGTGCAGGGCTAAATTGAGAGCAGTATATTGAGGAACCCAAAATTCCCCAAGAATCATTTACAATCAGAACTTCAAACAGAAATTTAATAAAAGTCCATTAAGTGCATTCATCAGATTTATTGACCGTTGTTGCCCCGCTTGATTTAAGAATTTTGCTTGAGTATTATTTGCTTTCCTGGCATACATCGAATACAAGACATTTGCCACTGATTGACTTACAACTCAGAAAGACAAAGAGAGTCGACCGCAAAATAAAGACCCAAATCCTGACCCAAAACCATAACGAAAAATGTAAGAGGTTCCAATTATTGTTGGAAACGAAGTACATGAACAACAGTTTGCAAGCCATATTTATTTTCTCCCTTCTCTCCTTAAGGCAGTGACCCAGGTATTAACAACCCTCACCCTAGCAGCCAGTCTTCATGTCCAAACCTAGAACGTGTTTGTCTATAGGATATTCAACTGTGCAGGGACTAATTCTATCTTCACTGTCATCCACACAAGCGTATTTTCCAGCAGGGATCAAGAGATAATTATCAGGAGTGGAAAGCCTGGCTGTTATGCAGGACATGGGTGCAAGAACTCCAATTTTGATTCATATTTTAATTGAGGTCTCAATTCACAGGGCTCTGGCACCAGTACTGGGGAAAGAGGGAGCTGTTCCGTTAGAACGGGCTCCACTTAATCCGGGCTGGGACCAGCATCCTGGCGAATCGAATAACTAGGACGGTAGGTAGGGCTTTAAACTAATTAGCAGGGGGAGGGTTCAGGTAAGGGTAAATTTATAGGTCTAAAGAGAAAAATCAAGGCTGTAGAGCAGAGTAGCGAGTTAGGTAAAAACAAGCAGAGTGTATCAGGAAGGGACAGAGTTTAACAGTAATACTTCATCAGTAACAAAGGTCATATCAGAGAAAAATAGTAAAAAAAGTTAAAATTAAAGGCACTTGTATCTGAATGCATGAAGCATTCGTAACAAGAGAGATGAATTAAAGGCACAAATAGAGATTAATGGGTTTGATCTAGTAGCCATTACTGAGACATGGTTGCAGGGTCACCAAGGTTCAGAGCTAAATATTCCAGGGTACTTGACTTTTAGAAAAGATAGTCAAAATGGAAAAGGGGGGTTGCCCTGATAATAAAAAGGATGAGATAAAGACAGTAGTGAGAAAGGATCTTAGCTCAGAAAATCAGGATGTAGAATCAGCATGGGTGGAGCTAAGAAATAACAAAGGGGCAGAAAACACTGGTGGGAGTAGGTTACAGACCCCGTAACAGTAGTTATAGTGCTAGATAGAGTGTAAATCAGGAAATTAGAGGAGCATGTAACAAGGATAATGCAATAATCGTGGGGGACTTTAATCTTCATAGAGACTCAGCAAACCAAATTGGCAATAGTTTGGAGGACAAGTTTATGGAATGCATCAGAGGCAGTTTTCTAGAACAATATGTCGAGGAACCAACGAGGGAACAAGCTATTTTAGATCTAGTATTGTGTAATGAGACAGGGTTAATTAATAATCTTACAAAAATGGATCCTCTGGGGTAGAGTGATCACAGTATGATAGAATTTGAGAGTGATGTAGTTAAGTCCAAAGCTAGGGTCTTAAATTTAAACAAGACCAATTACGTAGGTATGAGGGGCGAGTTGGCTGAAGTAGATTGGGAAATTAGATTAAAAGATATGACGGTAGATAAGGAATGAACATCTAAATAAATAATTCATAATTCTCAACAAATATACATTCCCTAGAGGAATAAAAACCCCACGGGAAAAGTGATCCAACCGTGGCTAACTAGAGAAGTTAAGGATAGCATTTGATTAAAAAGGAGTCTTACAATGTTGCCAAAAAGAGTAGTTAGCCTGAGGATTGGGAGGGTTTTAAAAGTCAGCACAGGATGACCAAGAAATTGATAAAGAGGGAGAAAATTGAACATGAGTAAACTAGCAAGAAATATAAAAACAGATTGTAAGAGCTTCTACAAGAATGTAAAAAGGAAGAGATTAGCGAAAGTAAACGTGGGTTCCTTAGATTCAGAAACAGGAGAAATTCTAATGGGAAATAAGGAAATGGCAGAGACGTTAAACAAATATTTTGTATCTGTCTTCAAGGTGGAAGACACAAAAAATACCAGAAATAATTGGGAACCAAGGGTCAAATGAGAGTAAGGAACTTAAGGTAATTAAGATTAGTAAAGAAATAATACTGGAGAAATTAATGGGACTAAAAGCCGACAAATTCCCCGGACCTGATGGCTTACATCTTCGGCTTCTAAAAGAGGTGGCTGCAGAGATAGTGGATGCATTGGTTTTGATCTTCCAGAATTCCCTAGATTCTAGAACAGCACCCATGGAGTGGAAGGTAGCAAATGTAACCCCACTATTCTAGAAAAGGAGGGAGAAAACAGGGAACTATCGGCCAGTTCCTGACATCAATAGGAGGGAAAATGTTAGAATCCATTATTAAGGAAGTGGTAACAGGACACTTAGAAAATCATAATATGATTAGGCAGAATCACAGTTTTATGAAAGGGAAATCATGTTTGACAAATCCATTAGGGTTTTTTTTGAGGGTGTAACTAGCAGAATAGATAAAGGGGAACCAATGGATGAAGTATTTTTGGATTATCAATCGGCATTCAGTAAGGTGCCACACCAGAGGTTGTTACACATTAGGGCTCATGGAATTGGGAGTAATAGATTAGCATGGATTGAGGATTGGGTAACGGACAGAAAGCAGAGAGTAGAAATAAATGGGTCATTTTCAGGTTGGCAGGTTGTAACTAGTGGGGTGCGGCAGGGATCAGTGCTAGGGACTCAGCTGTTTACAAAATATAACAATGATTTGATGAGGGGCCGAGTGTAATGTATCCAAGTTGGCTGACGATACAAAGCTAGGTGGGAAAGTAAGCAGTGAGGAAGAAGCAAAGAGGTTGCAAAGGGATTTAGACAGGTTAAGTGAGTGGACAAGAAAGTGGCAGATGGAGTACAATGTGGGGAAATGTGAAATTATCCACTTTGGAAGGAAGAATAGAAAAGCAGAATATTTTTTAAAAAGGTGAGAGACTAAGAAATGTTGGTATTCAGAGAGATTTGGGTGTCCTTGTACACGAATCGCAGAAAGTTAAAATGCAGGTACAGCAAGCAATTAGGAAGGCAAATGGTACATTAGCCTTTTTTGCATAGGGGTTAGAGTATATGAGTAAGGAGGTCTTGCTGCAATTATGTAGAGCTCTGGTGAGACCACACCTGGAGTACAATGTACAATTTTAGTCTCCCTACCTAAGGAAAGATATACTCGCCTTTGAGGGGGTGCAACGAAGGTTCACTAGATTGATTCCTGGGATGAGAGGATTGTCCTGTGAGGAGGGATTAAGTAGAATGGGCCGATATTCTCTGGAGTTTAGAAGAGAGGTGATCTCATCGAAACGCATAAAATTCTTAGAAGGCTTGACAGGATAGATGCTGAGAGGCTGCTTCCCCTGGCTGGAGAGTCTAGAACTAGGGATCATAGTCTCAAGATAAGGGGTTGGCCACTTAGGACCGCGATGAGGAAAAATTTCTTCACTTAGAGTTGTGACTCTTTGGAATTCTCTACCCCAGCGGGCTGTGGATGCTCAGTCGTTGAGTATATTCAAGACTGAGACTGATAGATTTTTGGACACTACGGAAATCAAGGGATATGGGGATAGGGCGAGAAAGTGGAGTTGAGGTCGAAGATCAGCCATGGTCTTAATGAATGGCAGAGCAGGCTCGAGGGGCCATATGGCCTACTGCTGCTCCTATTTCTTATGTTCTTATGTAAAGCATTTTCATTTCCAGGGAAAAAAATATATAAATCAATTGCCATTTCTACTTTAGCAACTCCTCCAGTAAGCAATTTCCTGTGGAGAAGAAACCAACTTCAGCACTTACACAAATAGGAAATTAGTCTATTTATCTGGATTTCTGCACTTGGTAGAGCCAAGGAGAGCAGTATCTCACAGCCTGTCACAGAATGTTGAGGTGAAGTTACAGGACTTCATGTTCTTGTCATAAATACTTGCCATTCTTTGGTTGTAGAAGAGACGGCTGGTCACAGATCTCCAGTCTTATACACAGGAGGATTTTGGCCTATATTTCAATTATTTTGAAACCAGGAGCAAGAGATTTCTCCCCTGTAGCCTGACAAAAAAGGCTACACCATTCATAATTGGATATTTGCTTTTTGACAATGACAAATAGGCCATGCTTTTCTGAGAATAACCATTCTACCAGCTATCTTTACTATTTGTTTTTACCCAGTTTAGTTTGAGTACAATTACCAAAGCAGTTTACAAAAAAAGTCTTGCTAGCATTTGCACAAATATGGGTGATTTTAAATCCCAGAAACGTGTGGGTTGGGGGCGAGTGGGAGTTGAAAATAGTTTTTTGGGTCGCGACCGCAACCCGGCTTTATTTCCGGGTTTAACGTTGGTGCGTAAAAGTATAGGCTTCCCACTGGGAACGTCGATTCCAAAAATGTTGCGGTTGGGACCCAAAAAAACAACTATTTTCAACTCCCACCCGCCCCCAACCCACCCGTTTTTGGGGTTTAAAATCACCCCCATGATGTCTAGTAACCCTGTATCACACTACAAGGCAGCTTGCATGTAGATAGGAGCAAGTTTTAATTTTCTTTGAGCAGTGTAGGGTGCAACAATCAACAGGCATGAAGCAGCTAACAAAATCAGAATTTTCTAATTTAAAAAAATACCTACACATATTTTATAAAATCATTGACAATTTTGTCACTCAGTATTTACAGGCACATTTGGGGTAGTTATGGCTATCCATACATTCGGCAATGCGCTGGAATGGGTTGGGATAGTTCAATTACAGTTTCTGGAGTTGGCCTGGGTCAGGTAATGCAACGGTACTGTCCAATATTGAAAGACCTTGCAAGATTAATTTGTTACCCTTTTGTTTACTACTGGGAAGGAGGAGTTAGCGACCCCATTCTGACCTTCTTAGGAAGTGGTCCAGGTGTGTTTGGGTGGGGGGTGGGGGGGCGGGGGAAGAAATTATCTGGGTCTTGTGAGTTTGCAGGAAAGGTCTTCCAGTCTCAGTCTCTCAATAATGAAAACAAGAAAATTTCAACTATAATTTTGTGATGGCTTTTTTGAAAGCTAAATTCCAAAAAAAAATCCTACCCAGCACAAAGTAGCTAACAGAGATCTTTCTCCAAAGCAGCTCTTAGGGAAGGTGTGTGTGCTGTAGATTGACTTGCCCTCCAATGCTTACTACCTGAAAGCAACAACCAGATAACCAGACCTTTCTTATTGTAAGCATAATAAGGAGTCAAGAAGCAGGGAGAAGCAGTGAAACTCCTCAGCAAAGGAGGCAAGAAGCCAAAAAGACATGGGAAGCAAACAAGGGAAAGGGACTGTCATTCCCAGTTACATGCAAGTTTTATTTGACACAAGTCAGCACATCCTAAATACTGGCATTAATGAACATCCTTTACATAGTAACAAACCTGGGTCTTGTCAGTCTTTCCAAATATTCAAACAGCATAACAAAATGTTCTTGGAAGTAGAAGGTCTCCCTTACTTCCCCATACAAAAAAATAATTCTTTGAATTGCTCCACGGATATTCATTTTATCAAACATGCCCATTGGGCTATTCAATAATCATAACATGTATGAAGATTTGAAGTCTTATTACAGAAAAATAAACTGCATTCACAAACAATTAACAATCTCTGAACAGGATAAGCTAATTTCTGCAAATAAGAGGTTGAAGCAGCATTTGAGTTGACTTTGAGAATACTCCAAAAACCCAATGTGCACAGCACTGAAAATCTAATTCAATGCTGATCAAATAAAGAAAAAAAATTCAGATCAAGACCAATTTGTGACAGATAAAGTGCAACACAAAACTTGGATCACTAAAATGCTCTTGTAGCCAAGCTAACTCATCACAAATGAGTTGTAAGAGTTCATCTGTTTGCTCTTCAGAACCCATTTACCATGTAAATTTATAAATAAAAATCGATGAGCAGTATTTATCCAGTGAATAACTCAGCCTTACCGGCCAGGAACATCCAGGTATGATCCTCAGTCCGTGCTCAGTTAGCAAACTTGGATATACAACTCTCTATTCCCTCATCCAAGTCATTAATTTATATTGTGAAAAAGCCCCAGTGCAGATCCCTGGAGAACACACATATCACATCCCACCAGTCAGAGCACGTTTCCTTTATCCCTACTCTATGTATCCCAACCAATATCACAAGGTTACCTTCAATTCCGTATGCTTTCATTTTTGCCAATAATCTCTTATGCGAAACCTTATCAAATGCCTCTGGAAGTCCATATATACACATCCATAGACACTCCTCCATCCACCATACTGGTGACATCCTTAAAAAAAAGTTGATTAGAAATAAAGTTGACTGATACTCAAAGCAACATTTGAAAGATCAGATTCAGAGCCCATCCGCTCAAACAGGGAAAGTACACTGAAGTTATACAAAACATAAAAGAACAGGAAAAATAAAAGTAAAATAAATCAAGAACTAGAGGCCAGACTTTAGATTGGAGTAGCTTGAATCGAAAAATGGTATTTTAAGCTCCTCCAATGGCTGAGTTAGTTATACAGAGCAGGATGGTCCCATATTCGATCCCTGGTCTGTACTAATTAAGCTAATCTCAGCTAGTGTGGGTGCTGAAATTGGCTTTGATGCCTCGGGCTTGAGCAGAGAAAAAAGAAATTAGGCATGGTTGCCACATTTGATTGACTCTGCTGGGAGAGAGGTTGTGTTGACACCAAGTGAAGACAGGATGATCATGTAGTCAAATGGCCTGCCAACACTCACTGCCAGGACTCACACATGAAGTGCGACCACTTGAGCAAGGTACTGTAGGTACCCATGGAGCCAAACTACAAAAGGACTCAATGCCCTCGGGGTGGGGAGAGGAGAAAGGCTGACAAGTAAAAAGGAAGTTTTTTTAAAAACACAACAATTCCCAGCATTAAGTACTGGTACTTGCACATGCTCAGTCAGAAGGTTTATTCTCCAGTTGAAGCTAAAATATCATTACAACATTCTTTTGTGATGGAAATGTAATCATATCATCTATCCCCAGTGGAGTTCATTTCTGCAGACAGACAACCCCTAGGCAAAAAGACACAAAGCCCAAAATGTGTAGAATGATAAAACATCATAATAACTCCTTTTTCCATAAGGAGGGGAGAGCCGGAGGTCAAGTAGAGTATTATTCACATTTGAATACATAGAATGCAGGGCTCAACCGATGACCCCAGCACACTAAGCAACCACAAGGGGCATCACTGCCAAGTCCATCCCACCACAACTGTTAGCCAGCATCAGTGCAGCACTGGAGAAATTAACATATCATCTGTGAGCTGGAACTGCTGAATGCCAGTATTATCTGGACATTACGCAATGCTGGCCCCAATAAACCATGCTAAGATTACAGCTGCACACCGAGATCCAATTTAACCCAAATCCCCCCACCCAAAAAAACTTTATTTTTATAAGCAAATGAAGGATAAAGTCTTGGAAAGTGATTGCAAGTTTCTATTTTTATCTCCCAACATTTTTGACAGAACATAAATATTCTGGTTACCTGAATCTCTATTGCCAATGAAACAAATGGGCATCACTACAGGATTTCAAACTCCTTAGAACAGAAAAGGTTAAGGGGAGATTTGACAGAGGTGTTCAAAATCATGAACAGTGTTTATAGAGTAAGTAAGGAGAAACTGTTTCCAGTGGCAGATGGGTTGGTAACCAGAGGACACAGGTTTCAGGAGATTGGCAAAAGAGCCAGAGGCGACATGAGGAAACAATTTTTTTTTAAAAACACAGCGAGTTGTAATGATCTGGAATGCACTGCCTGAAAGGGTGGAGGAAGCAGATTCAATAGTAACTTTCAAAAGGGAATTAGATAAATACTTGAAGGGAAAAAATTTTACAGGGCTATGGGGAAAGAGCAGGGGAATGGGACTAATGGGTCAAATGGCCCCCTCCTGTGCTATACCTATTATGGTACTATGAATATTTTATACGCCTGAAAGTACAAGAGTTGGTTGTACTGTTGAGCTAGATAATGAAGCTAACTGCTCTGGAGAAAACGTTCAAAAAGAATCTGTTGGCCAACAGCAGTATGCATGTCAGATTGTTTGTAACAGTACAAAGCCAGGCATTCATTTTTATTTGAATTTTTCTTTTAAAAAAATAACTTAAAACCTGACCATTCAGTCCATCGAGGACACTCCTTCCAATAGTGTTCAAACTATCCTGTAACAGGCAGACTATTATATTAACCATTACGGTAACTTGCATTCTACTAAAAGAACTTTGTATCAATACAGATCAATAACATTTCAAATGCATTTACAAGTGGTTGGAAGACAAACACAAAAAGATAGTGATTAAGGATCAGCAAGCTTCTTGAGGAATTGAAGGGATGGCCTTTACTGATAGTCCAAAAATACACAGTAGATGGTCCTAGGTTTAATCTCTGGTCTGTGCTGAATTAGCTAATCTAAATCAGGTACAGGCACTACAAGTGGGCTCAGCATCCCTCGGTTAGGGAGGGACAAAATAAAAAGACACGAGTTCCTGCTCCTGATCACTTGAGTCTCCGATCCTATTACATATTTTCAAATCCTTGGACACTTGTGCATTAAAAGCCATGTTTAAATTGGCACTGTTTAAACTCTGATCCGGGGAAACCAGCATCTATGAGCTGGCTCTCAGCTTTTACACTGCTAAAACCAGCTTCCTCACACCAGCAGCAGACTCACAGAAAACTGGACCTACAATTTGCCACTGGGAAAAGGCAGCCAAATTTAGCCAGGAGTCAGCTCATAAATGCAAATCTCCTGGAATCCAAACTAAAACCACTCCAGTATAAAAGAGCCTTAAGAATCGAAGGAAGCTGGAAGAGCACAAATGGGGGCAGAGGACCAAGAATTGAAGCGAATATTGAAACTTCAAACTGGATTAGATTGTCACTGTGTCTGTGATCCATCAAAATAAACATTACGATGGAGTCCGTTGCCACAGAATTCTAATCACCCAAAAGATTCGAATATACAAATCAGTCTGAGCTTTCAATACTCTAATAGTCTAAGATCAAAAGCAAGTATTATATTACATACCTGAAATTTTCACTCATCAAAAGGGTCCTGCACATTTCAGAAAACCATAACTCCAATGTACATCAAAAGGCACCAAAGTTCCATTACAACTCACATGCATTTGATTCTCAGAATACTTAAAAAGCAATCTAACCTCTTCAAGCTAGTTTTTGTGAATCTCAAATGAAGGAGTAACAAAGGCTGTGTCCACCAGCTGAATTCTAACTTCAGTAGACATCTGTGGCCAATTAAAAGCTAGTTGACCTTAATATGGTGCTTTTGGCAAAAGAATGATTAAGGGTTGGCCAGAAAGGTTGTGGGTTCTCAGACTTGAGTACATAATCTAGGCTGACACTTCAGTGGAGCGCTGCATTGTTGGAAGTTCTGCCCTTTCAGATGAGACGTTAAACCAAGGCCCCATCTACCTGCTCGGGTGGATCTAAAAAAGACGCATGGTGCTATTCAAGGAAGTGCAGGCAGTTCTCCTGGTGTCCTGGCCGACATTCTTCCCTCAACCAAAGCACCAAAAGCTATCCAAGTGGTCATTCATTTATTTGCTGTTGGCAGATCCTTGCTGTGGGCAAATTGACGGTCACATTTGCCTACAAAACAACAGTGACCCATTGTCACCGGCTTCTATCTAAAAGTTTTTCTTCTTCAAAAAGGCACCGCCTTCATGAAATAAAGAGTTTGCCATGAGAATCTTGTTAAAATAGAATGCTCCAATTGCAAAAGGCATCACCGTGATGAAAAACTCCTTCCCAGCAAAGAAAAAACCTTCGCTTGCCAACATATTTCATGAAGGCAGTGCCCCTCGAGTGGTAGAGTGTACAGGGAATGAAACACTGAAAATGTGTACGGTGTCATCTTAATAGCCTTTCTTTGCCAATGGGAAGGATATGTTTGAAAGACAGTTTGAACTTTTGGTCTTTTCCTTCCATCAGCAATTGCAACCTCAACTTAGTAGGACAGCAAAGACATGCATCCATTAGTGCTTAATTATTGCAATTGGGACAGAGCGATCGGCTGGCAGACAGCCGACTGTTTCATCCTGGTGACAGGTTTGAATTTTAATCGGGGGCACATTGTCAATAGAAAATGTGGGGGGAAATGACTTTGTAGCTTAATAGTTAACAAACTGGAAGTTTCAACACTTCACTGCTGATGCGAAATGAAGCACAGGTGTTATGAAGGAGAGAAATCATTCACATTTTGTATTATTGTGTCCATTTATGTAAAAGCATACTCTGGATGCTGACGTGATAGTATCTAAAACCACAGAAAGGTGCCAAAAGGCCACTTTCCCATGAAGCCTAATTGTCAGGCCTTGAGAATGTGCACTTCAAAATTGCTGACCCAGAACGGGTAGATAATTAACAGTTGGTAATGTACTAGATAATGCATGCACGATACAGCACTCCTTGCAGGCCATGTTATTGGAATATCTGTATTTTATAACTTGAAAAGATCTCGGTCATCAGTGTGCAGTGAATGACGAAGGACAACAATCCTTTGCTCTATCAAGTGCAGTCATTTCCCCCCACCCCTCAATTTTCCCACCAATTTTCTCCCCTTATCCTTTTCTGAAGACTTTTTTTTTACTGGGGGTACAGTTCCAAAGGTTACCCCCTCCTGTACTTTACCCAAGTTGCTGCGAAGGGGCAACACGGCTTAGGGTTGCCAACATCTCCAGGAATTCAAAATTAATCTCCTGGACACTGTTGTGAGCAACACCCAGGGGAAAAATCATGGGTGTGTTAAAAAAGTTTTTTTTCATTTTCTTGGAACACTTTTGTTTATTACTTATAAAAATATTGGAGCTCGGGAAAAAAGGCTGTTGAACTGTGTGGGGCAGTTAAAGGTGGGAAGTCGTGTGATGAAACCTCCAGGAATACGTCCAACCACAGTTGGCAACCCTAATCACAGCCAAGCCTGGTCCTTTCTGCACCCTAAATCCACATGAGCACTGGCTAGCAATGCAGAATGGAAATCTTGGCTACAGTTTATATACATGGCCAGTTGTCTCCCAACCTCCGCCCCAGATGAGATCAGATAACTCATCAGAGTGGTGACTGAACCTGGGATTTTCCTGCTTTAACCAGCATGATTCAATGTCTAACTAAGAGGAACGGAGAAATTGGGGTTGGGAAGGGGAAACAATGGATCTGAATCTGACTCGGGTAAATCCACTGTGAATTATGCTGCTGGTACTCTTGCGTTGGTTCTTGTGTGTGGGGAGTGGAGAAGGAGCACGAGAGTGCTGATGACGTTACTCTACTGTGGGCCTACACAGCTCATCTATTCAGGCCTGATTCCAATCTGCACAGACATGAGCTTGTTGAATGATCCTATGTTTTCTTTAACAAGGGTTGTGCTGTCAAAATTTTGCTTCAGTAATTCTCACGGTTTCTGTCAGATTCGGCTTCTCCTTAAAGGCAGCACTTTCATTCCAGCAGGAGAAAAGATCAGCTACCAATTAAATCTCTTCACAGAACCACCTCATGACATAGCTGCGGTGCTCAGAGACCAGGAAGGCCTCTCTCCAGTGCTTCACTTTTGGTGCATTTAGGAATTCTTTCTTTCCTCCTGTCTCTGTCCCTTTTTCTTCTTCTCTTCACTCTCCAGAACACAACACACAAGACTGTATCTCTAAGACCCCTGTAAGACCTTAACAATGTATATAACATGGTTTTGCATTTGGTTCAGTTCTCAGTAATAGCACTACGAGACTTGCTACCTGTCTTGATAACAGCCTCAGCAATGATCCTCTACCACCTCTTCCACACCAGTTGATTAGCAAACCCTCAGCACCTGTATCTCCACAAAGTGTTGATTTATCATAATTAGAAAGGCAGAGGTAATGGTATTTCTTTCTCATTTGACAAGGCTGTTTCAAAACCAAGACACGATTAAGCTTCTAAACAATTCCAGTCATCAGAGTAACAGAGGATTTTGTAAATACGGCCGCTGTTACTCTGAACACATAACAACACTTCAATATTATTGCATGTGTCCAATTTTAGGAACAATGTGAAGGCCTTAGAATGGGTGCAGAGGAGATTTACCAGAATGGTACCAGGGATGAGGGAATTCAGTTATGTGGAGAGATGAGAGAAGCGGAGGTTGTTCTCCTACACAGTATGTACAGTACAGAAACAGGCAATTCGGCCCAACAGGTCCATGCCTGTGTTTATGCTCCACATGAGCCTCCTCCCTACTTCATTAATCCTATGAGCATACCCTTCTATTCCTTTCTCCCTCATGTGTTTATCTAGCTTCCCCTTAAATGCATCTATGCTAGTCGCCTCAACTACTCCTTGTGGTAGCGAGTTCCACATTCTAACCACTCTCTGGTTAAGGAAGTTTCTTCTGAATTCCCTTTTAGATTTATGGCCCCTAGTTCTGGTTTCCCCCCGCAAGTGGAAGCATCTTCTCTACATCTACCCTGTCAAACCCTTTCATGGTCTTGACGACCTCTATCAGGTCACCCCTCAGTCTTCTCTTTTCTAGAGCAGAGAAGGAAGGTTGAGGGAAGATTTAGTGCAGGTGTTCGAGATTAAGAGGAGTTTCAATGGAGTTGATGAGGAGAAACTGTTCCCACTGGCAGGAGGGTCCGTAACCAGAAGACACAGATTTAAGATAATTGCCAAAAAAAGCCGGGGGACAGAGGAGGAGGAGAAATTTATTTACTCAGCGAGTTGTAATGATCTGGAATGCACTGCCTGAAAGGGTGGTGGAAGCGGATTCAATAGTAACTTTCAAAAGGGAAATAGATATACACCTGAAAAGGAAAAATTTGCAGGGCTAATTGGATACTTTCAAAGAGCCGGAACAGGCACAATGGGCTGAATGGCCTCCTTCTGGGCTATATGATTCTAGAATATAATTCAGTCGTTGCATCAGGTTGTCCCTCAGAACCTGGAACGAAATCCTTTAAATAAGATGGATTTAAGAGTAAGACTGCAAGTGACTGCTATCTACCCCTTTCAAAATGTTTCCTTCTTTTTTCCCCCAGCATCATCGGACAGCTGTCACTTGTCTGGCATGAGCTTACTGTGATGAATATCAACTGCCTGTTATCTGTGTGGGTGCAAAGATGGGCATATTTGTATTGCAATTATTTTTAGCTCGTTGTTCTTTCCTCTGTCTTTTTATTTTCAGTTCTCTCTCCTCTCCTGCCGATGCCGGTTCTATTTCACATGTGGGCTCAAGACAGCGGGGGTGATTTTAACTTCGGGCGACGGTATTCAACAGGCAAAGGCTGTCCATCATACGTCACGCCCGATTTTTTCCCTCCCGTTGACTTCAACGTAAAAGGAAACTCAGGCGGGGCGTATGACGGGCGGCTAATTCATTATCGCCCTTTTTTGTACCATCATCCAAAATTAAAATCACCCCTCCCCCCCCCCCCCCACCCCACCGAGAGTGCCACCAAACTATTCGCTTGTGGGGGGTGGGGGAGGGGGAGGGGGACAGCATCACAACTGAGGCATGGCCCTATCCTCAGTTGACATCCAAGTACTTCTACTTTCCAGCAGAGTCACTGACGAGACCTGAGTTGGGATGCCTGTCTGCTTTGCTGTCATGCTTTATCCTCCCCCTCCCCCAGGCCCCATATCGGAAAGCTGAGGTCAATTACAATACCTCTACTGCTGCACTGAGACTTGAGTACATAATCTGGGCTGACACTCCAGTGTGGTGCTGGGGGAGCCCTGCACTGTCAGGAGTGCAATCTTTTGGATGGGACATTGGACCGGGGCCCCTACTGCCCTCTTGGGTGGGCGAAGAGGATCCCATGGTACTGTTTCGAGGAAGAGAGGGGGAATTCTCTCCGTTGTCCTGGCAGATGTTTGTCCCTCAACCAACATCACTAAAAACAGATCGTCTGGTCATTTATCTCATTGCTGTTTGTGGGATCTTGCTGTATGCAGATTGGTTTCAACGTTTCCTACCTTGCAACGGTGACTGCACTTCAAAAAAAAAAGTACTTCATCGGCTATAGAGCGCTTTCAGCCGTCCTGAGGTCCTGAAAGGTGATATATAAATGGAAGTCTTTCTTTCTGTCTAGCCGAGGTCAGGCAACTCAAAGCAGATCGGGAATTCAAGCCTACGGCCTTCCTAGTTGCAATAGCTCAGGTTCGACATCAGGCAGCACACTTGTCAACTGAACCACTTTTATAAATCTACCCAAACTTATTTTCCCCTTAGTTCATTTGTTTCAAATTCCTTCAGCACTCCCTTTAAGCCCAAAAAGTTATCCAGACTCCTAGCCAGGGTATTGGTACCAAGACGCAAACAATATCATCCTTAAGCCAATATGTTATAATATAAGGAAGAACTTAGACTGTACAGCACCTTTCACGGCCTCAGGATGTCCCGGGGCACTTCTCAAAGGATTAGGTGCT
This sequence comes from Heptranchias perlo, assembly GCF_035084215.1. Classification (NCBI taxonomy): domain Eukaryota; kingdom Metazoa; phylum Chordata; class Chondrichthyes; order Hexanchiformes; family Hexanchidae; genus Heptranchias; species Heptranchias perlo. The sequence goes on from NC_090336.1 coordinate 35,927,650, forward strand.
TTTGGGGTGTAGTCACTGTTGCAGTGTTGGGTGCCGCGGTGGCCAGTCTGTGCACAGCAGGCTCCCACAAACGGCGGTGTGATTAATGACCAGATAATGTTCAAGATCATTAACGGTTTTGATACAGTAGATAAGGAGAAACTGTTTCCAGTGGCAGAAGGGTCGGTAACCAGAGGACACAGATTTAAGGTGATCGGCAAATGAGCCAGAGGTGACACGAGGAAACAGTTTTTTTACGCAGTGAGTTGTAATGATCTGGAATGCACTGCCTGGGAGGGTGGTGGAAGCAGATTGAATAGTAGCTTTCAGGAGGGAATTGAGTGGACACTTGAAGGGAGAAAATTTGCAGGGCTATGGGGAAAGAGCAGGGGAGTGGCATTAGTTAGATGGCTGTTTCAAAGAGCCGGCACGGGCACGATGGGCTAAGTGGCCTCCTCCTGTGCTGTACCTACTATGATAACAATCCTACTGCTAACATTCAGCCAAAATATCTACTTTTGTTTTTATTGCTTAATCAAAACCAGAGGAGCTGCCACTGCCAGGGCAGCCAATTTGACTTTAGATAGGCTGAGAGAATTGCAATTGGATATAAGCTCCTGGTCTAACCCAGGCAGCACATTGATAGGCTCACAACTGCACTCTGATCTGGAAGAAGGCAGAAATTGCATCACTGAGAGTGCACCATCTTAACTGTATTCAACCATTAGATAGCAGAACCAACTGCACTCAGAAAGGAACAAAGGCAAAGTGTAGTCAAGAGTACCTGAAATGCACAGCCGAGAAATTCTGCATATTTGCAGGTTTACCCGACATTGCACTGAAATCTTGGAAGTGTTTGACTTTTTTTTTTAAATGTACTTACAATTTGGAGTTACGTTTGAGTTATTGTGTCACTTACTTTAATTTGATATTCTAATCCTGTTTGTTGTTATACTGTGGTAATCACAGAAATTTGGTGAAACCTGATGATATATTTCCCACACCCAATTGAATATTCTCATTAATAAAACTTTTGTTCTAAACACAGAGAAATGCACAGAAGCTCTTGGGCTAAACATAGGATGAAGTTACATTGCAACAAAGTAGTTTGTGTTTTGCAATATGGCAAAGTAGCAATACAACTTAAGTCAGGTCCTGACTTGAATCTGAGGAGATGCAGTACAAGAATCCTTCAAGGAAGCAGTCTCACGCCACTTCCAATTTGATACCGCAAAGAGTAAACCTTCAATGCAGTATCACAGCTTATCTAAAAGATATCCAGAGTACCTTACACCTTTGAACAAGCTAAAAATTTACAGAGTTGATTTATAACATTTAAAGGCTCTTACCATAAACTTCGTACCCTCACAACTCCCCATCAACTGTCTCAGGCTGATCAGACTGTGCACAATTGCTGTGACCTACTCGATCCCATACTTGGTTTCCAATCCCATATTCCCTCTATCATAAAGACTGTATATTTCCACCTCCGTAATATTGCCTCCACCCCAATTCAGTCCACTTGCTGCTGAAACCCTCTTTCATGCCTTTGTCACTTCCAGTTTCAACTATTCCAATGCTCTCCCGGTTGGCCTCCCATCCTCTACCCTCCATAAATTTCAGCTCATCCAAAACTCTGCTAACCACAGCCTATCTCACAAGAAAGAGGAGAGAGGCACTCACGCACACGTTTGGGGAACAGATGTATTACCTATGAGCAATGCCAAAAGTGATCTATAAATAATATATTAAAAGTCTTGCATATATACACAGCTTGTTGTTACAGCCACTTCCTGTATCATAAGCTAAACTATCCATACTTAGCATTATACTAACTTTGCACTCCTCCAGCCATAGCTGGCACTGTTATTCTTGTACTTGACATCTCCCACAACCATTCTTCTAGTGATATTGCAGGTAGGCTTTATTTTCCAGCTTACATTTTTATTTAAAAATTGAAGTTAAAAAATGTAAAACTTGAACTTTCAACCTATGCCATCCATCTTCTAGATTTACTGCCTCCTCTATATTTTTATAGTGTAAAAATTTTATTTTTTGCATATCATCCATCTCTCTGACCCACTTATGGCATCTCTCCCTCTCACGCTTACAGTATTCTGCTCCTGCACCCACTTCTTGCCTCCATCTTTCCCCACACCCACTGCATTGCTCTGCCATGCTACCAGGCCATTACCTCTTGCCCTGCAGCCACTGAACGATCTTCCTTGGCTTCAGCCCTTTTTTTTTTTAATTTGTTCATGGGATGTGGGTGTTGCTGGCAAAGCCAGAATTTAGTGTCCATCCCTAATTGCCCTTGAGAAGGTGGTGGTGAGCTGCCTTCTTGAACCACCCCAGTCCGTGTGGTGAAGGTTCTCCCACAGTGCTGTTGTTAGGTAGGGAGTTCCCTAACCCAGCGACGATGAAGGAACGGCGATGTATTTCCAAGTCAGGATGGTGTGCGACTTGGAGGGGAACGTGCAGGTGGTGTTGTTCCCATGTGCCTGCTGCCCTCGTCCTTCCAGATGATGGAGGTCGCGGGTTTGGGAGGTGCTGTCGAAGAAGCCTTGGCGAGTTGCTGCAGTGCATCCTGTGGATGGTACACACTGCAGCTACTGTGCGCCAGTGGTGAAGGGAGAGAATGTTTAGGGTGGTGGATGGGGTGCTTTGTCCTGGATGGTGTCGAGCTTCTTGAGTGTTGTTGGAGCTGCACTCATCCAGGCAAGTGGAGAGTATTCCATCACACTCCTGACTTGTGCCTTGTAGATGGTGGAAAGGCTTTGGAGAGTCAGGAGGTCAGTCACCCGCCACAGAATACCCAGCCTCTGACCTGCTCTTGTAGGCACAGTATTTATATGGCTGGTCCAGTTAAGTTTCTGGTCAATGGTGACCCCCAGGATGATGATGGTGGGGGATTCAGTGATGGTAATGCTGTTAAATGTCAAGGGGAGGTGGTTAGACTCTCTCTCTCTCTCTTGTTGGAGGTGGTAATTGCCTGGCACTTGTCTGGCACAAATGTTACTTGCCACTTATCAGCCCAAGCCTGGATGTTGTCCAGGTCTTGCTGCACGCGGGGAGGGACTGCTTCATTATCTGAGGGGTTGCGAATGGAACTGAACACTGTGCAATCGTCAACGAACATCCCCATTTCTGACCTTATGATGGAGGGAAGGTCATTGATGAAGCAGCTGAAGATGGTTGGGCCTAGGACACTGCCCTGAGGAACTCCTGCAGCAATGTCCTGGGGTTGAGATGATTGGCCTCCAACAACCACTGCCATCTTCCTTTGCGCCCAGTATGACTCCAGCCACTGGAGAGTTTTCCCCCTGATTCCCACTGATTTCAATTTTACGAGGGCTCCTTGGTGCCACACTCGGTCAAATGTTGCTCAAGGGCTGTCACTCTCACCTCACCTCTGGAATTCAGCTCTTTTGTCCATGTTTGGACCAAGGCTGTAATGAGGTCTGGAGCCGAGTGGTCCTGGCGGAACCCAATCTGAGCATTGGTGAGCAGGTTATTGGTGGGTAAGTGCCGCTTGATAGCACTGTCGACGACACCTTCCATCACTTTGCTGATGATTGAGAGTAGACTGATGGGGTGGTAATTGGCTGGATTGGATTTGTCCTGCTTTTTGTGGACAGAGCATACCTGAGCAATTTTCCACATTGTCGGGTAGATGCCAGTGTTGTAGCTGTACTGGAACAGTTTGGCTAGAGGCGCAGCTAGTTCTGGAGCACAAGTCTTCAGCACTACAGCCAGGACGTTGTCAGGGCTCATAGCCTTTGTTGTATCCAGTGCACTCAGCCGTTTCTTGATATCACGTGGAGTGAATCGATTGGCTGAAGACTGGCTTCTGTGATGGTGGGAAGGAGGCCTGTTCCCCAAGAAATCTGGGCCAGAGAAGCCCTCTTTGCCCCACAGATTTCAGTCCATTTCTGGGAAGTCCAAGCCAGTGCTGGGAATTCCCCAGCATTGTCAACTTCCCTCCTTTATCTCAGTCATTTCTCCCACGGCCAGGCTCTTTGCAAGACTGCTTTTGCTGAGTTCCTACCACAGTTTACTTATCAATTTCTCTTTATTCATTTCACAAAACCCCCTTCACCCTATTCATACCAGAGTTCATTTAGCCTGCCTGCTGCCTCAGCTTTGCTGCCCTCTCTAAACATTTTATGAACCTGCACCCTACTCCCAGGCCTTTCCACTGCCTGCTTCTCCCAGGGTTGTGGCTTCCTGTATCCGCTTCCTGCCTCCAGTCATGTGCTGCCTTCTAACAATAAACTGCCACCGAATTGCTCCCTTTAAATAGGCCCAAAGCCTCCCATAACCATAAAAATTGCATCCCTACACTGTGCCACTGTGTCCTATCCTTGGGACCACTGACTTATCTTTGCTGGTTGCACAGACATTTCAGTTATCAAAGCACCATCAGTAATTAGAATCTATTTGCCCACTTGTACATTCAGCAAATACATTATTATCACTCTTTAAAAACAAAACTACCTGGTGAAAATCAGTCAGCAGCTGTAGGGAAAGGATTTACTGTGCATATAAGGTTTGAGCTGATGCCAATGGGTAATGGGGATGGAGGTTCAAAAAGATTGGTTTGGAGAATGGGGAAAGAAAAAGGAAATGGACAAAGCTGAGCACATAATGAGTGATTCAAGTTGGGACGTTAAAATGTGCTTCAGGAAGGGATGGGGTGGTGAGATTGACGCAAGGTCGGGAAAACTGCTGCTGCTGACTGTTCACAGGGAAGGTGTAGATGATCGAATAGAGGACAGTAGTTTCAGCACAAAAGTAGCAAGAGGCCAACCAGCAGAGGCTAAAGAATGGCAGCATCATAGAGAAGAAGCAACAAAACAGGACGCTGGCAAGGGTAGGGGGGAGGTGTCAGAAGAATAGGAACAGAAAGCCTTTGGTGTTGCCCTATAACCTAAGAGTAGAGCCGCAAAGAAAAGAGTACAGTGAAGCAGATGTCCTGCACCCTCTGTTGTCACAGTAAAAAATTAAATAAAAAGTACACATTTCATGATTAAATGTATCTATTGATTGTCTTGGGTATCTTTTAACACCTTCATTAACATTTTTACTTGAAGGCCTCAGTCTCTCCCAAAAATCTGGATTTGGACTCAAATGGGGTAAATTTTAACAGGGAGCCGGGAAATTCCTGACAGGAAATCTGAAAGTAAGGGTTTCCCGGACATCCTTACGATTTTGACACAAGGACGCCTTCCATTTTTTTTTCTTGTAGGATTCCCACCCGCAGGCCAGCCAAATTGACAAATTGGCCATCAGTTGGATGGGAGAGTAGCCAGGGAGCAGATGCCAACAAGTAAATCTTAGATTGGGGGCAGGGGGGAGGGGGAGGGTCAGAGATCATGGGGAGGAGGGGGTGGGTTGGCCAACCGCATGTGTAGGATTGCGACATTTAGGCTTGTTGGGCCTGGAGGAAACACGCCTGCCTCTCCTGGCCGATATGTAGTGCAATAAAGGCACTTACCTGTTGTTCCAGGCCTTCTCACCTCCTCTTACATGGTGTGAAGCAGAAGGCCCGGGAATCCCAGCCCCTAGGCGTTAAAAACAAAAAAAAACCTGTCAACATGGAGGCCCGCAGCCTCCTTGAAGGATTTCACCGAACGGCCCGCCTCCCGAGAGCGGATTGGTCGCCCGCACCTCAACCCGCCTCTGTTAAAACCGGAGGTGAGCGGGTTGGAGGTGAGTTGGGGGTCGGGTTTTACTTTTTTACGATTTTTACCTTCCACCCACCCGTTCGTGGGGTTAAAATTTACCCCAATATGTTTGCCCAGAGCTACGATGCTGTGAGATGAATTTGGGTGGTGCAGTCTGAGCATGTGACGTGAATCTAATTTCCCAGAATACATCAGTCCTCTAGACAGCTGTACCGATGGAATATCTTTCTTTGGTTTCTGCTCAGTTGTTTTTCAAAAATCATCTGAAGAAAAATTAGAGGACAAATTGCAACAACTTTATTTTGGTAAAGTTTATATTGAGTGTTTTTAAAAAAAAAGCCCAGGTGTGTGAAAAAAGACACTACTGATTACACATTGGTTGTAGGTTTTTTTCTTTGTGTACTGCAAACTTCAGAAAGTGCATTAAGCGGAGAGACTCTGCCGTTCCTTATTGCAATTAAGTCCATTTTTCAAAAAGACCAGTTGAATTTTGAAGAAAGTAGCCTCCAGTTATCAATTATGTTTAGTTCATTTTTAGAAATTATAAAGAATTGAATTGCAACAGCTGTCAGGCACAGACAAAGGGTTTTGACAGATAAATAAAATGCGATAGAAAGACACACATGCATATATACACATACAAGAACCAAACCCCAAATTCAACGTTTACAAAGAGACCTTAGGAAGTCACAAACTGGTGCTGCCAGACAAGAAATTCCACCCCCGTACCCCCACCCCGCCCCCAATCCGGTGCTGTCAGGACGATACCTTGATACTCCCCTCACTACTGACAAACAGCAAGAATATCAGTGAACCAAACCTCACATTCAACCTCAACTTGTGCTAAACCTCAGGCTCCCCATCCACAGTGACGCCAAGCTCCGTAAAGCACTTACTGCAAATGTGTCCCACTGCAATACCGCCAAACCCGAGGACTACTCTCCAATGATACCAAAGCATAGCACTGCCAATAAAGTGCAGCTTAACTCCATTCCTCCTCCTCAGTACTACTAAATATCTAATATATACTTCTAAGTTAGTGTATCTTACAGACCATCTTGCTGTGTATGCTCAATTATAAAAATAGTAAGGGATAAAAATTAAAATACTTATATAAAGCAACATTTATAATAAAATAAGCTTCATTTGTATTTTTCACAGAATAATGGACAGTTGTGGAATTCAATGGACAAAGGACCAGTAAAAAAGATCCCAGAATGCTATTTTATAGAAATGGAACTTAAATTATTCAGTCACTATAAATCAGTGGCCCTGATGTTGTCCCCCAAGTAGCATAAACATTGCTATTGCTATAAAATAACAAATCCTCTGACTTACTACTCCCATGCCATGGGAGATATAGTAGTAATATACAGAAAGCTTTGCAAATAACATGTGCATCTTGTGCTCACAAAGGGCCCATGTCAGACTACTTCGGTCATGCCTGGATGTTAGGTGTAAGCTGGCAAGATTTAATTTTCCTATAAAACTTATATCGTATGCGCCTTTCAGTCCTCCCAGCTCCTGAGACTTGGATCAACAAGATAAGTGGCTCTACGCTCCACAATACCACTCCCTTTGTTTTTCTTCCCTAGGCATGATCGCCTTCTGTCCTTGAGCACTAGTGCTCTGCATCGGCCACCCAAAAATTCAGCCTCCAGGCTTAATCCACCTACAACCTGAAAAATAAGCATCCCCATCCACGAATCTGTTTCCCACCACCATTACCTGCAGCACGAGAGTATAACTTCTGAACCCGATCCTCCCCCAAACCCTCCACCAACAGCACAAAAATATGGTCTCCATGCCCAATCCCCTCCCTGCCCACCTTCATGTAACCCAAAAACAATTTCCATCCAAGCCAAAGCACAAAACAGTAGGACACAAAGGGCAAAGCGTGAGAGAAATGCAGAAAAAGAACAAGATAAAAATGACAGAAAACATAAACAAGACAGAGAAAGATGAAAGGAAGAATTTGCATTCACATAGCACCTTTCACATTCTCAGGATGTTCCAAAGTGCTTTACAATCAATGAATTACTTTTGAACTGTAGTCACCATTTTGTAGGCTTACACAACAGCCAATCTGCACACAGCAAGATCCCACATGAAGCAAAGAGGTCATAAGGAGTCTGCAAAGGAATATAGATAGGTTAAGTGAGTGGGCAAAAATTTGGCAGATGGAGTATAATGTGGGAAAATGTGAACTTATCCACTTTGGCAGGAGGAATCGAAAAGCAGTATATTATTTAAATGGAGAGAGATTGCAGAACTCTGAGGTACAGAGGGATCTGGGTGTCCTAGTACATGAATCAGAAAAAGTTAGTTTGCAGGTACAGCAAGTGATTAGGAAGGCAAATGGAATGTTGTAATTTATTGCAAGGGGAATGGAATATAAAAGTAAAGATGTTTTGCTGCAGTTGTACAGGGCACTGGTGAGACCACATCTAGAATACTGTGTGCAGTTTTGGTCTCCTTATTTAAGAAAGGACAAAATTGCTTTGGAGGCAGTTCAGAGAAGGTTCACTCGACTGATTCCTGGGATGAGGGGGTTATCTTATGAGGAAAGGCTGGACAAAATGGGCCTGTATACACTGGAGTTTAGAAGAATGAGAGGTGATCTTATTGAAACATGTAAAGATCCTGAGGGGACTAGAAGGGGTAGATGCTGAGAGGCTGTTTCCCCTTATGGGAGAGACTAGAACTAGGGGACACAGTTTAAAGATAAGGGGTCTCCCATTTAAGGCGGAGATGAGGAGAAATTTTTTCTCAGAGGGTTGCGAGTCTGTGGAACTCCCTTCCCCAGAGGACAGTGGAGGCAGGGTCATTGAATATTTTTAAGGCTGAGTTAGATAGATTCCTGATTAATAAGGGAGTCAAAGGTAGGTAGGTAGACAGACAGGAAAGTAGGGTTGAGGTCACAATCAGATCAGCCATGATCTTATCAAATAGCGGAGCAGGCTCAAGGGGCCAAATGGCCTACTCCTGCTCTTAATTCGTATGTTTGTATGCATGACCAGTGGATCTGTTTTGGGATGTTGGCTGAAGGATGAATGTTGGCCAAGACACCAAGAGAATTCCCTACTCTTCTTCGCAAAGTGCCATGAGATCTTTTTGGTTTAACATCTCATCTGAAAGATAAACCCTCCGACAATGCTGCACTCCCTCCATACAACACTTAAGCGTCAACCTAGATCATGAACACAAGTCCTGCTGTGGTGCTTGAACCCCAACTTTGACTCTGAGGGGAGAATGCTAACACTGAGATAAGCTGACAGTAAACGCAATGAGGGAGAAGAACTAGAGCACAAGATGGACAGGTAAGGCACAGACTATATATCCTTCAACTTACGTTGAGCAATGTCACAGGAAACAAACATTCTCTCACACACACGGTGAACTTAGTGCAAAACAAGTGGAATATATCTATCTCCAGCCACAGAACACAACAAAGAATTTAGAACATTTCTGATCTTGCATTATTTTTGAATCAATACACAATTGATACAAGTACTGCACATATCCTGCAGTGTTGAATCAGCAAAGGCTCTGCCTCACAGGATCTGCTTTCACAGAGTGAACTCTCAGACCAGTGCACAGGAAATCCTGCCAGACAGCACAAAGCCAATAAGGGTTCCATTTATTAATAGGACAATTGAAACTCGAGTGAAGAGCACTGCCTAATGGTCCTTTAGAATGAGTTAGAAGCAGGATGAACATCTCAGTCAATAAGAACAACAAGACTCCCAAAGATCAGTAAATATAAGATCAGATTTAGGTTTGATCGACTACATTACCAAAAAATGGCAACTTAGGTGAGGTACAGGATGGTGACTGGCACCCATGGAACTGTATCTCAGCACCAGTCAACAGTTCAGTAGAAATGAGGAGGAAATTCGAGAGGGCAGAAGCATACACAATATGGACTGCATCCCATTTTGCAAAGTGGAAAACTCGAAGCCAGAGTTCAGCATATGTACCTATTGCATTCTCGTCTGTAACCATACAGGTGTGATGCGAGTGGCCCGACTCACCCCTCAATAACATTCAGCAAACCTTGGTAGTATCTGAAGATTTTGATGCTTTACCGAGGTTTCTCAATTTTAAAAAATCCAGCATAGTTTCATGTAAACAATTCAATTTGGCAAGTATAAAGGTAGAATAAATTACATTATGATGCCATTATTTGCATAAATTAATAAATCCTATTGTGGTTGCTGGAGATTAAAAATACTGCCTCTAATCAACAGAATACAGTTTGCTGTTATTTCACCTGCTCCATTGGTCTCCTTCCTAAAAGCACCAGCTCTTCCTGAGGTAGCTCCACATGTGCTAGACACCCTTCTGGCCCTTATCCAAATGGCCAGTCTTCATCCATGAACTTTAAATTGTGGCAAGTTACTTCACTGTTGGGACATCAAAGTAGAACCCAATCTCTTTCCCAAAAGATGTCCATGCACAGGTACTTTCGAGCAGAGATTACTGAATGGTAATCTGTAGCAGGAACCCTGACTGAATTGTATTTCAACACCACTCCCAGCCCTAGACTCGCACATAAATTTTCATGTCCAACAATCAACACACACAGCGACGAAAGACAAAGGGACCCAAAGAACGAGATACATTCCTTCAAATGATGGCTGAATACACCATCTGGGTTCAGATTTCAAACACAGGCATGACTCTTGCTGTTGGGACACAGCTGCTCTTTGCTCACATCTGACACTTATACGCCTGGCTCAGAATGTGCAACGGTTTAGCATACGCAAGAGAAGTGCTGCATTTTCCCCACTGACAGATAAACACAAACAATTCAGAAAAAAAAACTTCTTTTCTCAACAAAAATAAGTAACAACAACATACATTTATATAGCGCCTTTAACGTAATAAAACATCCCATAGCACATCACAGGAGCTGGGTCCGCTGTTATTTGTTATTTATATTAATGATTTGGATGAGAATTTAGGAGGCATGGTTAGTAAGTTTGCAGATGACACCAAGATTGGTGGCATTGTGGACAGTGAAGAAGGTTATCTAGGATTGCAACGGGATCTTGATAAATTGGGCCAGTGGGCCGACGAATGGCAGATGGAGTTTAATTTAGATAAATGTGAAGTGATGCATTTTGGTAGATCGAATCGGGCCAGGACCTACTCCGTTAATGGTAGGGCGTTGGGGAGAGTTACAGAACAAAGAGATCTAGGAGTCCAGGTTCATAGCTCCTTGAAAGTGGAGTCACAGGTGGATAGGGTGGTGAAGAAGGCATTCGGCATGCTTGGTTTCATTGGTCAGAACATTGAATGCAGGAGTTGGGATGTCTTGTTGAAGTTGTACAGGGCATTGGTGAGGCCACACTTGGAGTACTGTGTACAGTTCTGGTCACCCTATTATAGAAAGGATATTATTAAACTAGAAAGAGTGCAGAAAAGATTTACTAGGATGCTACCGGGACTTGATGGTTTGACTTATAGGGAGAGGTTAGACAGACTGGGACTTTTTTCCCTGGAGAGTAGGAGGTTAAGGGGTGACCTTATAGAAGTCTATAAAATAATGAGGGGCATAGATAAGGTAGATAGTCAAAATCTTTTCCCAAAGGTAGGGGAGTCTATAACGAGGGGGCATAGATTTAAGGTGAGAGGGGAGAGATACAAAAGGGGCCAGAGGGGCAATTTTTTCACTCAAAGGGTGGTGAGTGTCTGGAACGAGCTGCCAGAGGCAGTAGTAGAGGCGGGTACAATTTTGTCTTTTAAAAAGCATTTGGACAGTTACATGGGTAAGATGGGTATAGAGGGATATGGGCCAAGTGCAGGAAATTGGGACTAGCTTAGTGGTATAAACTGGGCGACATGGACATGTTGGGCCGAAGGGCCTGTTTCCATGTTGTAACTTCTATGATTCTATGATATGATTCTATGACTTCACAGGAGCGTAATCAGACAAAATTTGATACCGAGCTACATAAGGAGATATCAGGACAGGTGATCAAAAGCTTAGTCAAAGAGGTAGATTTTAAGAAGCATCTTAAAAGGAGCAAAGAGAGGTGGAAAGGCGGAGAGTTTTAGGGAGGGAATTCCAGAGCTTAGGGCCTAGGCAGCTGAAGGCACGGACACCAATGGTGGAGCGGTTAAAATCGGCGTTGTGCAAGAGGCCAGATTTGGGGGAGCGCAGAGATCTCAAAGAGCTGTAGGAGGTTACAGAGATAGGGAGGGGTGAGGCCATGGAGGGATTTGAAAACAAGGAAGAGAATTTTAAAGCAGATTCACACTTCATCAAAACTTGGTCATGTATTTTAATATTTGAGACATGCAAGTTATTGTAACTTAACTTCTGTGATTTGGGAACAAAAAATTTAATCAAAAGACGAACAGGAATGATTTAAATATCCTGCTCTAATGATCATCTTACAATACAGAAATGTTTGTGATCAGTTACAGTATCTGATTACTGACTGTACCGACTACTAAACGCCCAAACTATTATTTCCCAGGACGCCATGGATCTCATGTTTTCCAGAGATCTTCCCCCTTCCACCGCCTTCAAACTTGTAGGTCGCCACACTGTTTTTACATGCTCCCCAAGATATACAAATGGGACTGCCCCAACAGACCAATTATTTCAGCTTGCTCCTGTCCCACTGAACTAATTTCCTCTTCTCTTGACTATTCTTTCTGCCCTTTTTCAGTCAGTACTCACGTGATCCACTATTCTTCTGACATCCTCTGACACTTTGACAATTTCAGGTCCTCTGGTCCCTATAATCCTCCTTTAACCATGGATGTTTGGTTCTTTTACACTTTCCATTCCTCATCAAGATGGTCTACGAGCCCTTCACTTCTTCCTTGAACTGCAACCCAACCAGTCCCATCCATCATCTCCTCTGCTTGGCTGAATATGTTCTCACCCTGAACAACTTGTCTGACCTGTACTCAATTCTTCCAGCAAAAAGGTGTCACTGTGGGAACCTGCATGGGTCTCAGCTATGGCTGTTTCTTAATAAAATATGTGAAACACCCTTTGCTCCAATCCATCTAGACCTTTCCCTGCATTACATGTATGACTCGTTTACAGCTGCTTCCTGTTTTCACTTTAATCTTCAGAATTTTATTGACTATATGCTTCCAATTTCCATCCATCTTTCACCTTCACAGAGTCAATCTCTGACCCTTCCATTCCTTCATAGACTTCTCTCTCTCTCTCTCTCTCTCTCTTCCCCCCCAAATCTCTGGCAATGGGAATTCAACAGATATACATTACAAGCCCCCAAGCTTCCATACCTACCCAGCTTCTTTTCATCCTGCCTCTTGTAAAGATTCCATCCTTTTCTCCCAGTTTCCCAGTCATAATCTACTCTGATAACTCCACTTTTGACACAGGAGCTTTTAAAATGTCCTCGTTTTCCTCAGCCAAGGCACGGCCTTATCCACCCCATTTCCCACACCTCCTTTCATACCAAGGTAAACCTACATCCTAACCTTCTGCCTCCACATATCCCAGATAATTTTCCACCACCTATGTGATCCGACCAAGCCCATCTTCACCTCCCCTCTCCACTTGCCAGAGGGAGCATTCCCTCCAAGATACACTTTTTCATTCTTCCACCAACTTGACTTCCAGTTATTTTTCTCCAACATGTTCCTATGCAATTATAGCAGGTGCAACCCCTACTGACTCACTTCTTCAAACATTCCTTCAATTGAAACAATGATTTACACATACTGCCTCCAATATAATATAATATACAATATTCGTAATATGGTCTTCTCTACATCAAATAAATCAAATTCAGATTGGTTAACTGCTATGCAAAACACTTCCATTCTGTTTGCAATTGTGATGTTGACCTCCCTGTGGCTTGCCATTTCAATTCCCCCTTCCCATCCCACTCAGACATCGCCACCTGAGGCCTCCTACACGGTTCCAACCACGGTCAACGCAAGCTTCAGGTGCAGCATCTTTCTCTTAAGTACTCTGCAGTCCTCTGCGATGAGGATTAACTTTAATCACTTCAGACCTTAACTATCTCTTCCATTTTCTTAGAGATGAGGGATGCACAGCAGGTCTTTTGGAGAACGAAGTTAATACAACAGGTGTGGACCGTTCATCAGAATAGCTCAGACAGGGAGTCTGCACCAGCAGGCACTGATAACCTGCTATATGTTTCCATTATTTTCTGTTTTATGTCAGATTTCCAGTTTCTCTCATTAGCCAATCCCATGTCCTTTTGTTCTTTTAATGTCTTTTCACTGCCTTAGATAGTTTTCATAACTCTTCCACCAGCTTTTCAATAATACCTATTCAACCCATTGGGGCCGATTTTCGGATGGCCGAGCGGGTGCATTGGGGTCGGGGGAGGGCTCCTAAAATGGTGGAATCCCGGAGCAGGTTCGGAGCCCGGCTCCAACCCGCTGACTTCCAGGTTCCCCAGTGACGCGTTCGGGTGCGTGCGCAGCTCCCGAATGCAGGACTCCCACTGGCAATTAAAGCCGGCGGGATGCTGCTTTAGATAGCTAGGTAGATAGTTGAGGTACTTGAGAGACCTCATTGAGTGGAGATTTTGGCAGGGGTGCAATTTTGAAGGATCCTCAGCGTGTTTCCCGTGCTGTGGGAAACACTCCGTGTTGTAGCAGATGTGTTTCAGCCAGCAGCCAGTGGGAGATGCAAAGGATTATTTGACAGGTGGGGGGGGGGGGGGGGGGGGAAACCTCATTTATTGCAGCAGGGCACTCTGTCACTTCAGACAAAGTTTTGACTCTCCACAGCTGCCCCTGCCACCAGTGTCTGCTCATGCTCACATGTGTGATGACTCACCATGTACGACCCCAACTAAGTGAGGACGGGGACCTACTGAGGTGTGTGTATCTGCGCTGGTGGATGGCTTGCTCAGATGCGACGGTGCCCCCTCAGAGACCAGCAGGTCCTGTGAGGAATCGCCGTCACAGCGGTCGCTGAATGCCCTGTAAGAGAACAGAAGGCAATATTAAGCATGATGTCAGATGTTTAGGTGCTGAAGATGGCAAGGCATGTTAACATCAATTGCTATTATGTATGCTGAATGTTAAAGTTCTTTCACCAGCTATTTGTCGGGTGGCAGTCTCGGCGTCCCCGATGGACAGGCACTTGAGGGTGCGGCTCAGTTCCAAAGCCTCCTGCTCCGCGTCTGTGAGGACGACCCGATGTTGTGGCCCCCGCTCCGGTCCTCGCCCTCTCCCGTGCATTCTGGGCTCTCTTCTCCAATAAGGGAAGAAAGTAGAGAGGCGCGAGTGAGTGATAGTGACGTGGCCAACCGCTGAATGCATTGGTTTGGGTGAGGCTGACCATGAAAGAGATACATCAGAGGGCGAGTATGAGACAGAGCCATGACATTGTATGAGGATTGGGTTGAGTGGTAGTGGTGGGATGAGTACTGGGGAGGTGAGTAAGTGCAGGTAAATTGAGGTTTGATTGGGTGTGAGGAGTGATGTGATAGAGTAGTGTTGGCAGTGCAGAATGAGTTGGGGGTTGGGGGCAGTGATGTGGAAGACGGAGTGTAGGAGAATGAGTAAGTGTACTCACTTTGGCTGACCTAGTTAGGTCATTGAAGCGCTTCCTGCACTGTATCCCGGTGCGGGAGACGTTGCTGCTACTGGTGACCTCCCCTGCCACCTCGAGCCAGGCCTTCATGGTGGCAGAGGCAGGCCACTTCCTCCTGTCTGCCAGGTAGAAAATATCCCTCCACCTCCTCACCCCATCCAGTAGGACCTGGAGTGAGGCATCAGTAAATCTGGGAGCAGCCTTTCCCCTGGGCTGCTCCATTCTATAATTTTGGTTGTTTGCTCCAGGAGCAGCATTGGAGGACTGCCCCTTTAAATAGGGCTCCTCTAGCTGACAGCCTGTGATGCGGGTGCGCAGTCCGTCCTCGGCGCAGGTTGATGACAGGAAACCTGGAAGCCACAGTAAGTGGCTTCAATTTACCCGCAATCGCGTAGGGAACGGACGGATTTTACTGGGCGGGTTACCCATGTGCCCAGTCGCGCCCACCCCCCCCCCGCCTGCTGCCATTCCCGCCTCCCTGGTAATATCGGGGCCATTATCACTCTCCCTTCCTCTGCCCCCGTCCACTCCCTTCTACCTATTGTTCTGTCCTATTAAAAGGGGGCTCACTAATCATTCAGTTTTCACAAAGAGTCCACACACACAAGAAATGTTCTCTTCAGCGATGCTAGCAGACATATTGTATATTTCCTGCATTTTCTGTTTTCATTACTGACTACACCATGTTGTGTGATGTTGAGTTAATCCAGCGAGTGATACGCAACTGACACAGTGCCCTGAATCATCAGAACACTCAGGGGAAAAAAGAACCCAGAGCTTGGGGGTGGAGAGCCAAAAAAACACACATCCTCAGGAGACCTGCCAAAACTACAAAATACATAAAGCAACTGTGACAAAAATGTACATTAAAGCAGCTGCAATATCCAGATACAGAATATTGTCAGTTCAATTGTGTACATAGAGTTTAAGGTTATCTTGTTCATTCTATCTGGGGGAAAGAAATGAAGAAACAACTGCTTGAACAGAAAGGAAGAGGTGTGTCCAAGGCACAGAGTAACCTCCAATACAGCCAAGAGGACATTAGTAGGTAGGACCACTTTGTTCAACTAACCAACCCAAATGAGTCCCAGAAATCAACAACAAATCACTTTGGCCCCGATATTAGAATGGAGGAGGGATGGCAGCGGGGGCAGCGTCTCCCACCAATCGCAATTCAATTGGTGCCACTTAACGTGGCTTCCAGCTTTGCCGTCTGAAAGCTGCGCAGCGGGCGGACTGCGCACCCGCATCACAGGCTGACAGCTGGAGGAGCTCTATTTAAAAGGGCCATTGCTCCAATGGCTTTTCCTGGAGCAAACACCCACACACCACAGTGGAGCAGCACAGGGGCAAGGCTGCTCCAAGGTTTAACGATGCTTCACTCCAGGTGCTACTGGATGGGGTGAGGAGGAGGAGGGATGTGTTTTACCCGGCGGACAGGAGAAAGTGGCCTGCTTCTGCCAAGAAGGCCTGGCTCAAGGTGGCAGAGGAGGTCACCAGCAGCAGCAACATATCCCACACCTGGATCCATTGCAGGAAGTGCTTCAATGACCTCACTAGGTCAGCCAAAGTGAGTACATTCACTCATTCTCCTACACTCCATCTTCCACGTCACCGCCCCCACCCCCTCCAACTCATTCTGCACTGCCAACACTACCCTATCACATCACTCCTCACACCCACTTAAGGCTCATCCTCAACTTACCTGCATTTCCTCAGCACATCCTCACCTCCCCATTAGTTACTCCACCACTACCACTCACCTCAATCCTCATCCAATGTGATGGCTCTGTCTCATACTCATCATCTGTCATGGTCAGCCTCACCCAAAGCAATGCATTCATTGGTTGGCCACTTCACCATCACTCACTCACACGTCTGTACTCTCTCCCCATCTAGAAGAAGAGAGTGCAAAATGCACGGGAGAGGGTGAGGACTGGAAGGGGGCCACAACAAATAATGGTCCTCACAGACACGGAGCAGATGGCGGTGGAGCTCAGCCCCACCCTTGAGTGCCTGTCAGTCGAGGACGGCAAGACTGGCACCCCACAAACGTCTGGTGACACAACTTTAACATTCATCGCACACAACATGAATTGATGTTAACATGCCTTGCCATCTTCAACACCTCATTGTGCTCATTGCAACATGAGACATCTGTGATGATGCTTAATATTGCCTTCTGTTCTCTTGCAGGGCCTTCAGCGACCAAAGTGACCTCAGTGGGCGATTCCTCAGAGGACCTAACGGCCTCTGAGGGCGTACCGTCACATATGAGCGAGCCATCCACCAGCGCAGATACTCACACCTCAGTGGGTCCTAGTACTCAATTAGTTGGGTTGGCACCTGGTGAGTCACGACACACAAGTGAGCACGTCCAGATACTGGTGGTAGGGCAGCTGTGGAGTGTCCACATCGGTAGGAGCACTCCTCTCCCGGCTATGCTCACTTGGACGCAGATGCTGAACGCCGGGGGCCATCTTTAAAAGGAGAATGATCAAGGGACAGCAGCACATTTGCGAGGTACTGGAGCAGGTGCCATGCACACGCTCCACAATAGTACAGAGGATGGAGGAGTACAACTCCTGCATGAATGGAATAGTGGCTAGGTACGGGAGGGAATCTCTGAGATACTGTCACAGGGATGTGAGCCAGTGTCTGAGATGGTGTCACAGGCAAGTGCGGGAATGTCTGCAATGGAGAGAAGGCTAGCCTCCATTGAGCTTCAAGCATGGCTCACAAATGAGTCCATTCAGGCCCTGACAACGGCCGTTCGGACTCAGGGTGAACAACAATCTGCCACCTTAAACAGGCAGACAGGTACACTAGCACTGACCTTACAAGGCATCACACATGTCCTCCAAACTGTTGTCCAGCAAGTTGGTAGGAGTGATTTGGCCCTGGCCCAGGGGAGGGATGATGGTGAAAGGGGACATGGAAGTGGGGACGCCACTCAAAGTGCTTCCAAGTCTCACCCGTTGCCCCCCTCTCAATCAGTACCCGCAATGCTGCCTCTTCTCCAGGTGGCCGAGCCTGCCCCTGCACAGGTGCAGGTGGAGCAGTCTTTTGGAGGGGCTCTCATGGGCTCCAAAACCCAGAGGGCGTAGGCCCAAAGCATCTAAGCAGTCAGGACATGAACATGAACAACCTGCCACTACCTCTGCTACAGCTGCAGGGGATGCACCACGGAGAAGTAGTTGGAAGGGAAAGGCGAAGGTTTTGTGAGCATGAAGGATACGCACAATGGTGTTTGGCAGTCTGTCACGTTTTTCATTTATATTTGCTTTTTGTTAAAGTGACATTAAATGTTATGATTGTCACCATTACTGCCACGTCTTGTCCTCCTTGACTGGATTTTGTGATAGGGCTCTTTCATGAGATTCACCATGCCCAGGTATGGTAGCATAGTGGTTATGTTACTGGACTAGTAATCCAGAGGTCTGGACTAACAATCTGGAGTCATAAATTCAAATCCCACCATGGCAATTGGGGAATTTAAATTCAATTAAATAAAATCTGGAATTAAAAAAAAGCTAGTATCAGTAATGGTGGCCATGAAACTACCGGATTGTCGTAAAAATCCATCTGGTTCACTAATGTCCTTTAGGGAAGGAAACCAGCCATCCTTACCCAGTCTGGCCTATATGTGACTCCAGACCCACAGCAATGTGGTTGATTCTTAATTGCCCTCTGAAATGGCCTAGCAAGCCATTCAGTTGTACAATCTCGCTACAAAAAGAGCTGAATTTCAGAGGTGAGGTGAGAATGACTGCCCTTGACATCAAGATAGCATTTGACAGAGTGTGGCACCAAGGAGCCCTAGTAAAATTGAAGTCAATGGGAATCAGGGGGAAAACTCTCCAGTGGCTCGAGTCATACCTAGCACAAAGGAAGATGGTAGTGATTGTTGGAGGCCAATCATCTCAGCCCCAGGACATTGATGCAGGAGTTCCTCAGGGCAGTGTCCTAAGCCCAACCATCTTCAGCTGCTTCATCAATGACCTTCCCTCCATCATAAGGTCAGAAATGGGGATGTTCGCTGATGACTGCACAGTGTTCAGTTCCATTCGCAACCCCTCAGATAATGAAGCAGTCCGTGCCCGCATGCACCAAGACCTGGACAACGTCCGGGCTTGGGCCGATAAGTGGCAAGTAACATTCGTGCCAGACAAGTGCCAGGCAATGACCATTTCCAACAAGAGAGGGTCTAACCACCTCCCCTTGACATTCAACGGCACTACCATCACCAAATCCCCCACCATCAACATCCTGGAGGTCACCATTAATCAGAAACCTAACTGGACCAGCCACATAAATACTGTGGCTACAAGACCAGGTCAGAGGATGGGTATTCTGCAGCGAGTGACTCACCTCCTGACTCCCCAAAGCCTTTCCACCATCTACAAGGCACAAGTCAGGAGTGTGATGGAATACTCTCCACTTGCCTGGATGAGTGCAGCTCCAACAACACTCAAGAAGCTCGACACCATCCAGGACAAAGCAGCCCGCTTGATTGGTACCCCATCTACCACCCTAAACATTCACTCCCTTCACCACCAGCGCACGTGACTACAGTGTGTACCATCTACAGGATGCACTGCAGCAACTCACCAAGGCTTCTTCGACAGCACCTCCCAAACCCATGACCTCTACCACCTAGAAGGACAAGGGCAGCAGGCATATGGGAACAACACCACCTGCACGTTCCCCTCCAAGTCACACACCATCCCGAATTGGAAATATATCGCCGTTCCTTCGTCGTCACTGGATCAAAATCCTGGAACTCCCTACCTATCAGCACTGTGGGAGAACCTTCACCACACAGACTGCAGCGGTTCAAAAAGGCGGCTCACCACCACCTTCTCAAGGGCAATTAGTGATGGGCAATAAATGCTGGCCTTGCCAACGACGCCCACATCCCATGAACGAATAAAAAAGGAGAGACTTGATGCCACCCATTGGGTCACTTTATAGTGGGTGTATGTGTAGTTGCAAGACTGTTTTGTTAGGGAGGGATGGGCGGCCTGGTGTGGGCGCTGCTCCTGCCAGGTGGTGTGATGACTGGACGCTTCACACGTTCTGATATTGGCTGAACCATTCATATATCAGTGCTTCTCTGGTCCGTGCTCCCTGCTCCCTGCTCCTCAATGTGGGTGGCAGATGTGGATGTGGCATCCTCAAGTGGCACCCCTCTCTGTTGTGCCATGTTGTGCAGGGTACAACACACGGCTATAAAGCGTCCCACTCTGTCTGGTGCATATTGAAGCGCTCCCCCAGAATGATCAAGGCACCTAAATCACATCTTGAGCAGCCCTACAGCATGCTCAATTGTGGAACTGGTGGCGATGTGGCTGTCATTATATCGACACTGGTGCTCGGTGATGGGGTTCCTCAGAGGTGTCATGAGCCACGTATGCAGGGGTATCCCTTGTCCCGGAAGAGCCAGCCCTTAAGGGCGTTTGGTGCATGGAAGAGGGGTGGGATATTGGATTTCCGTCGGTTGAAGGAATCGTGGCAGCTGCCAGGGAATCTCGCGCACACGTGAAGGAATCTTTTGCGGTGGTCACAAATGAGCTGAGGGTTGATGGAGTGATACCCCTTCCTGTTGATGAACAGTCCTGGCTCGTGTGGAGGTGCTCGCATTGCTATCTGGGTGCAATCGATTACACCCTGCACTCATGGGAAGCCAGCCACAGATTGGAATCCCACTGCCCTCTCCGTCTGGCTGAGGTCATCCATGGGGAAGCTGACGTACTGCGAGGCTCAGCAAAACAGGTCGTTGGTGACCTGCCTTATGCACTTGTGTGCAGACGACTGAGAGACCCCGGTGACGTCCCCGGTGACACCCTGGAATGATCTGGAGGCGAAGAAGTTGAGGGCAGTGGTGACTTTGACAGCGACGGGTAATGAGATGCGGCTTAGCCCAGCCGGGAGCAGCTCGGCATGAAGGAGGCTACAAATGTCTGCGAATACCTAGCGACTGACTCTGAGCCTCCATATGCACTGCTCCTCAGAGAGGTCCAAGAAGCTGAGCCTCAGTCTGTAGACCCTGTGGCGAGGGTAGCGCCTCACGTGACGTCGGTCTCTCTGTTGTTGCCCTCTGCGGCGCAGCACTGTGTTGTGGAGCTCCAAGTGGCGAAAGTGCACGCCATGCCTGGTGAGGCTGGTGATGTTGCTCATCCTCAGATGTAGTGGTGAATGCAGCCATGGTGCCCCCCGCCCTCCCCACCATCCTGATGGTGTGTGTTTGAGGGGGTACAAAAAGTTGTTAAATATGTGTGAACATAAGAATTGTGAGTGGAAACGAAGAACTTTCAGTGAAAACACAAAGATCTCGCAGCCAAAAGTTTGTGTGAAAGGACTGAGTGCCCTGCTTCAAGAACTCACCTTATCTCCCAATCTATCAAACAAGTATTTGAATGGCCAACTGGCTGCTGGCTGAAACATGGAGAGTTTCCCACAGCACGGGAAACACGCTGAGGACATTTAAAAGTCAGACCCCTGCCTTAATGTGGACAAAATTAAGTACTTCAAGTATCTACATAAGTCTCTCAACTATCACCCCACCAGCTTTAATTGCTCGTGGGACTTCCACATTCGGGAGGTGCGCGCGCACCCAGGCACATCAGAGGGGAACCCGGAAGTCTGCAGGTTGGAGCCAGGTTCCGAACCCGCTTGGGATTTCCGCAATTTTCGGAGCCCTCCTGCCCCCAACGCACCCGGTACTTCACTGGAAAATCGACCCCTTCAACCTGCAAACACACATTGCTTTCATGCAAGCACAGCCATATCAAAAAACCTTGAATGTATCTATGTACTGCTCCCACAGGCACCATGTAAACAAACACATGTATATAATAACAAATGTACATTTCAAGAGTTTACATTCATATGTATATGTTACACACATGTATGAACATAAACTCTTGAAAATACAAGGAACATTTTAAAATGAGAAAACAAGTCTAACACAAGTAATTTTAAAACAAGCACTTTATAAATTTGAATCATCACAAATTAACAGTGAACTTTTCTTACTTTCTTTTTCTGTACATACTTTTTAAAAATCTCCAATCTGTTTTTGGCCTCCAAAGATGCACACCCTACACTCCAGGGGTGAACAACTGTAGACACTTCAATAGTCTCCATCAGTGGCGCTCTTGCAGCCAGCCAGAGGAAGTACTGAAATACAACCCAAGGTGAAGCCCACACTGAATTTCTCTTCTTCTCAGCCTTGAAATGAGTGAAAGTCAAAATGTGAATGTCAGAGGCTACTAAATAGCCCCTAGGCCCACCAAGTCGGTGGGCACAACAGACACTGGGCCATCCACTGAAGGACATTTTACAAGGATTCATTATTGATTTACAGAGCTAAAACATCAGAGTAAATCAACATTCCAATTCTTCAATTTACCAGAACAACAAATTAAATCTATCTTTTTTGTATTACTCTTAATTAAGAACAGTTTTGACACAAAATCAATAAACTGTATTAAGAAGTGTGTATTCTTAATTGTACGTACAATTGTGGAACTATTTTCAACTTAACTGCTCCATGTCATAAATAACAGTTTTGCAGATGAGTTGTGTCATTTTGCAGTGCCATTTTTTAAAAAATTAAATAAATGTAACCATAAAACACCATAGTGATCTTGGGGGAAAAAAAGCTAACAAAAATTAAGGTCCTCCCATTGCTACAGAAATGCTGCTACTGTACTGTAGTGAAAAAGATTACTAAGGAGGAGTCTTGTGTGGACAGAAAAAATTTGCTGCTCAGAGAAAAGGGTTCTGACCATTGAGCTGGACTTTTTCTGCAATCTCGCCATCTCTGCAACAACCAAGGCTGCTTCCAACAGCAACAGCATCTTAAATTAGATTACCCACAGCATCACCATATGGACTAATAGCTTATCATTAAAATACACTCATCAGAAGAAGAAGATCTAAAAATGAACACTGGTATTTTTACTCGAGTGGTCCGCCTCTCTGCTAGACTGTCATCTATTTCTGACAGAGTTAAATTACTTGTGGCTGAAAAAAAGTTTTTAAATAACAGAATTCAGAACTAAAATTTCATTCTTATCCACCTAGGCTTCCTGTAATTAAATAAAAATGAGCCACTGTGGTATTCAAATTTTTTTTTTAAATCTACTATTCTGAAGGCCGTTCCAACCTTCATTAGACTTTTATAAAAACAATTATCTGATGAAAGCACGCCTTTTGTCAATAGCTACTGTGCTACCTTCAGTCTGTTATGCTGTGGGTGCAAATTTGCACTTGCTACTTAAGTCCCCAGTGTAAGCAGCTGTCAAGTTGCTAACTTCATTTCCACAATTGTAACCCCCCAGGATGGGCAGGTGAGGCGGGTGGGGGGTTAAAAAGTAAAAAAATAGGAAACCCAACTCCAATCCACCGACTTACGGTTTTAACGGAAGTGGGTTGGGCGGGGGGGGGGGGCAGGCGACTTACCTGCTTTCTGGAGGCAAGTCCCTCATCTAAATATTTTAATGAGGCTGCGTGCCTAACATTTTCTCTGTTCCAGATTTAACACTGGCCGGGTTTCCCAGGCCTCGGGGGAACCCGGCAGCTGAAGGGGGGCGAGAACGGTTGGATCCAACAGGGAATTGCCTTTCCAGCACTGTTTGTGGACCGGGGGGAACAGGAATGCTTCCCTCCCCCCAATCAGCCAAACCCCCCCCCACTCAAAAAGAACTCTCCGCCTCCACCCCTCCCCCGCCATGAACTCTCCAACTACCCACCGCCCCCCGCCACACGATCTCTCCGACCCCCCACCCCCTGCGAATTCTCCGACCCCCCCACCTCTCCTCCCCTCCATTCTATTCTACAGGCCTACCCGCCCGATAGCCTGCAGCTGGGAAATGGATTCAAAAAATGTTAATCAGGATCTCCGGGAAACCTGTACTTCTGGGTTTTCTGGCCGGTAAACCTCCACCCCCCACCCCTGGCCTCCCCATAAATATCGGGGCCTTTATCTGCTCGGAATGGGAAATGGAGATCCAAATTTCACATGAGGTTACAGTTTGAGACGACAGTCCTGATTCATTGTCTGTGCTGATCACAGCCACACATCAATAGCAGTACGATAATTGGTCTCAGCACCTCTAGGCTAGAGATAGAGGAGGAAAATTCAGTCAATATTAACACTCGTGATCACTAGTGATTCTTGCCAGAAAACACCGCAGGATCAGACTCAGCCCTTAAGAGCTGAATAAGCTGCTAACACACACACACTGTAGACTCACACATGTGAATGGCCACTTTGGTGAGGTATCAGAACATTATCTGGAAACGTAACAGAGTCAGTCAATCATTTTGTGTGGGGAGGATAGAGGAGAGTCAAGAGAGAATTGGCATCACCTACCCTCCACTAAGTAACCCAACAAAAGCATCCTATGTGGTGAGTAAAAGAATCGGTGAAGGATCTTTAGGTGAATTAATCTCAGCCATACACTGTTCGGAACAACAATCTTTCATAAATTCCACTGAATTGCTATATACAAATGACAACAGAGAGCAGAAAAAAAGAGGGGGGAGGGGAAATGAAGTTTTTTTAAAATCAATGAAGGATTTCATGCCTAATTGCTATCCATTGGCCAACACCCCAACAATTTTACTACTTTTTAGATAAGGGAGGGCGGGGTATAGAATCATAGAATGGTTACAGCACAGGAGGCGGCTATTTGGCCCGTTCAGTCCGAGCCAGCTCTCTGCAACAGCACCCACTTTAGAAATAAGTTCCAAACCCTTCAGTTTATATTGCCTCTCCTCATTCTTCCCACCAAAACGTATCACTTCACACTTCTGCGTGTTAAATTCCATCTGCCACATGTCTGCCCATGCCACTGGCCTGTCTATATCCTCTTGAAGTCTATCACTATCCTCCTCACCATTCACTATACTTCCAAGTTTTGTGTCATCTGCAAATTTTGAAATTGTGCCTTGTACACCCAACTCCAAGTCATTAATATATATCAAGAAAAGCAATGGTCCTTGTACCAACTCCTGGGGAACACCATTGTATACCTTCCTCCAGTCCAAAAAACAACCGTTCACCACTACTCTCTGTTTCTTGTCACTTCGCCAATTCAGCATCCATGCTGCCATGGGCGTCAACCTTGCTGGCAAGCCTATTATACGGCACTTCATCAAAATGCCTTTTGGAAGTCCATATACACATCAACTGCATTGCACTCATCGACCTGCTCTGTTACCTCATCAAAAAACTCTATCAGGTTAGTTAAATACAATTTGCCTTTAACAAATCCATGCTGGCTCTCCTTTTTTAATCCACACTTGTCCAAGTGACTGCTAATTTTGTCCCGGATTATTATTTCTAAAAGCTTCCCCACAACTGAGGTTAAACTGACTGGCCTGCAGTTGCTGGGTTTATCCTTACACCCTTTTGTGAAAAAGGGCAAAACATTTGCAATTCTCCGGTCCTCTGGCACCACTCCCATATCAAAGGATGATTGGCAGATTATGGCCAGTACCTCTGCAATTTCCACCCTTACTTCCCTCAGCAACCTTGGATGCATCCCATTCGGACCAGGTGACTTATCTACTCTAAGTAAAGCCAGCCTTTCTAGCACCTCCTCTATCAATTTTTACCCCATCCAGTATCTCAACTACCTGCTCTTTTACTGTGACTTTGGCAGCATCTTCTTCCTTGGTAAAGACAAATGCAAAGTACTCATTTAGTACCTCAGCCATGCCCTCTGCCTCCATGAGTAGGTCTCCATTTTGGTCCCTAATCGGCCCTCCGCCTCCTCTTTCCACCCGTTTACCATTTATACGCCTATAGAAGACTTTTAGGTTCCCTTTTATGTTAGTTACTAGTCTATTCTCATACTCTCTCTTTGTCCCTCTTACTTCCTTTTTAACTTCTCCTCTGAGCTTTCTATACTCAGCCTGGTTCTAACTTGTATTATCAACCAGTCATCTGTCATACACCCCCTTTTTCTGTTTCATCTTGCTCCATCTCTCTTTCGTCATCCAGAGCGCTCTGGCTTTGGTTATCCTACCTTTTCCCCTCGTGAGAATGTACCTAAACTGTGCCCGAACCATTTCCTCTTTAAAGGCCGGCCATTGCTCGATTACAGTTTTGCCTGCCAATCTTTGATTCCAGTTTACCCGGGCCAGATCCGTTCTCAACCCACAGAAATTGGTCCTCCTCCAATTAAGTATTTTTACTCTAGATTGCTCCTTGTACTTTTCCACAGCTAATCTAAACCTTATGATACTATGATCACTGTTCCCTGAATGTTCCCCCCACTGACACTTGCTCCACTTGACCCACCTCATTCCCCAGAACCAGATCAAGTAACACCTCCTTCCTCGTTGGGCTGGAAAAATCCTGATCAAGAAAGTTCTCCTGACACACTTAAGAAATTCTTCCCCTTCTCTGCCCTTTGTTCATCAGTCTCCTTCCCACTAGTTGGTGGCCTACAGTATTCACCCAATAATGTAATGGCACCTATATTGTTTCTTAACTCTAACCAAATAAATTCTGTTCTTGGCCCCTCCAGGACATGCTCTCTCTCCAACACTGCAATATTCTCTTTAATCAATACTGCCACCGCCCCCCCCCCCCCCCACACCTTTCTTTCCTACCCTATCTTTCCTTGACACCTTGCATCCAGGAATATTTAGTACCCAAATTCTGCCCTTTTTTGAGCCAGGTCTCTGTTATCGCCACATCATCATGGCTATTTGGGCCTGCAGCTTACCCACCTTATTTACCATGCTTCAAGACCGACCAAGACCTATCTTAGACCTTCTTGTATTCACTCTTAGTCTGATCCCACCTAATACCTTACTATTTCTTAGTCCAGTGCTATCTGTCTCTCCTTGTTTCTCCTTTCCAATGCTGCATCCTGGTGTCCATCCCCCTGCCAAATTAGTTTATTAGTAGTAAAGCATTAAAAATGAGAGAGAGGGAGAAGAAGAAAACAATTCACTCCATTACGGTTTCTTTTTAGTCTCTGTGCCAATCAGCATCCTCACCAAGAGTGGGAAATAAGTTGTTCCCAGATCTCTGCCAATGATGCCACTTTGTAACTGGCTTTTAAGAGCACAACAGCCACACTGGATGACACCTCCTACGATGCTTTTCCTTACCCTCCTCTCTCTCCACCATCCCCCCCTCTCCCCATCCAATTTAACAAACAACATTGCCTCTGGCTAAGACTGGGAGCAAGCCCATATCCTACAGTACAACAGAATAGTCTAATACCAATTCCAGCCAAGTCCTCTAGTTACCTCAAACTTCTGTATTTCAGTGCAAAAATCTATGCATTCATTGTAGACATTAATAGAAATGGCAGTGGTACCAATTTTAAAACTGAAAATATTAAAAAGAATAAAAGACTTGAAGATTAATGTCCAGATATTAACTAAGTATTTTATTGAATTGTCAATCATTCTTTTCAGCCCAATTTTTAAAAAATTCCTACATATCCCATTAGGCCAAGAACAAGCTGTGAGGCCCTCAGAGTTGTCTCCTTGGCACAATAAAAAAAACAGTAGCATCAACATCACATGACGAAGTCTGGAGCACAGGAAGCACACTGACACCATTAGCAGCTGCTCAGTACAAAATTACTACATTTTGAACTGGAATGACACAACCACTCAGCACTGAAGCCTAGATAAACAGGAGGCTGCAGCTGCAATTTCAAGATCAGCAAGGCATTATCAAAACAGCTCACCACCCAACAGTTTCACAGTTCTGGCTCATTTGTTATTTCAAAAAATCCTTAGCTAATTTGTGCCTTCCCCCAGCTCTGAAAATTCTTTTCTAGCAGAATGCAGGTCTAATGTCGGCACACTTGGTTTTCTTCACTAAAACACTGATTTCCATTTGCAGGACAGCTCGCGCATGCAATAATCTAGAAATAACAGACGTAGTCTAGAAAAAGTAGCCTTGGCTTTTTTGTTCCCCTCCTCAATTTTATCTTGTGCCATCCTGAAGCTATTGACTCATGATGGAATATACAGTCCCAAAGGCACCAGCAGCCCTCACGTACCTCTTCATATGTTTAAGACACACTGACTGTGGAGGGCAGGGGAACTGAGTCCAATAGCGTCCTCACATGACGCCCATACACGTGAGGATGTTACCAGGTAGTGATCAATCAACCCTTGCCGACCTCTCCTTTCCTCCTTCCACCGCTCCCCCCAAACAGGACACTGAGGTCAATGCAGCACCAACATCAACATCCAGCTTAAATAAACTCAGGACAAGCAAGGGGACAAAACGGCACCTTTATTGGTCTGAATGGCTCAATAGCACACCATGCGCTGCATTTATCCAGGGATTCCCGAACCATCAGCAGAATCTTAGTATTCTTAAAATAACTCTTACAAAAAAATAATTATTTTGAAAAGTCTAATAGTGAATCATTTTCTTGGACAGTTCCCGCTTTCAATAAAAATAACAAGATCATCTCCCAATGGTTCAGCTGATAAAAGTGGTGAGTGTTATGAGCCATACAAACCATGAAGGTCCCAGGTTCAATAGCCATTTTGTGTGAAGATAGCCACCTTCCTTTGAAATTCAACGGCATTATCTTTGCCGAATCCCCCACCATCAACAGCCTGGGGATCACCATTGACCAGAAGCTTAACTGGACCAGCCACATAAATACTGTGGCTACAAGAGCAGGTCAGAGGCTGGGTATTCTGTGGCGAGTGACTCACCTCCTGACTCCCCAAAGCCTTTCCACCATCTACAAGGCACAAGTCAGGAGTGTGATGGAATATTCTCCACATGCCTGGATGAGTACAGCTCCAACAACACTCAAGAAGCTCGACACCATCCAGGACAAAGCAGCCCGCTTGATTGGCACCCCTTCGACCACCCTAAACATTCACTCCCTTCACCACCGGCGCACCCTGGCTGCAGTGTGTACCATCCACAGGATGCACTGCAGCAACTCGCCACGGCTTCTTTGACAGCACCTCCCAAACCCACGACCTCTACCTTCCAGAAGGACAAGAGCAGCAAGCACATGGGAACACCACCACCTGCACGTTCCCCTCCAAGTCACACACCATCCTGACTTGAAAATATATCGCCGTTCCTTCATCGTCGTTGAGTCAAAATCCTGGAACTCCCTAACTAACAGCACTGTGGGCGAACCTTCACCACATGGACTGCAGCGGTTCAAGAAAGCGGCTCACCACCACCTTCTCAAGGGCAATTAGGGATGGGCAATAAATGCTGGCCTTGCCAGCGATGCCTACATCCCATGAACGAATAAAATAAAATTTAGCTAAGGAACATTTTTTAAAACTCATCCTATTTAAATAGCACTCTAAGCACAACACTTGAATTATGCTGCATAGTACAATAGAGTTCCAGTGTTTTTTTTAAAACAGTGCTCTATTTATAATGTATGGAGGAAGTGTGAACACGCCTGTACTTGCTCTTAAAGACTCTCCAGCATTGCAGCCTACTTTCTCACTTCCTTCCCCATATCTATGTGCTTCACTAACAATGGTCTCTGTTTTCCACTAAATGTTATTTTTAAATTAAGCATTTTTCCACGAGGAGAGGTGTAACCCTCTTAAACAAAGTGGAGAAGAGGCAGAACACAGACCAAATGTGTTATATTTCATTCTCTTTAATTGTTTAAAATTCTCACTTTCATCCTCTGCCATTCGTCCTTGTATTGTTCTCTGATATATTTTTTGGTAGAAAATGACAAGCATGGGGGGGGGAAAAAAAAAGTAGAAACTGAACAAGTAAATACTCCCTCTACTGAAAAGGCCCTGTGTGATTAGCACCACCTCGTGAAAATACCCACACATTTTATGGTTCATTCTCTCATGTTGAGAAAATAAATTTCCAGGAACAATACTGATTAATAAAAAAAAATTCCCAAAACATGTACGTATTGTTATGAGGTGGTGGCAAATGGGGAACCCAATGAAGAAATCAAAAGTTTATTTTTCCCCTTTTTTAAAAATAAAACCTCTCTCCAATTTTCGCAGGCTCCTGTAGAAACTATTGATTCCTTGTTGAAGAATCGTCCCACAGGTGACGGTCAAACTCTAGTACCTCATCTAGGTCACAGCCGAGCACTTCCAGCAGATCACTGCCTGCCAATTAAGACTAAGAAACCTATCTGATTTCCTTCCTCCCCCTAACCTAGATTCTGAGACTAATTCTAGCAGCCTACAACCACTGAGGCAGAGATCAATTAACTGAACAGACCACAGATCAAAACTGGTACATTCCTGGTCACTACTGCTCACTTACTCATGAATAAATTCTCCATCAAGCTCCCAGAGATCAATATTTCACTAACACACGTTTTTATTCAATTCTATTTGTGTTCAAAACCATTTCACACCGATAAATATGAACGAGTAAAAGTTAAAATATGTAAAACAACTGATTTGGGCAGCTGCAACAATCTCTTAGGCCAAGTAAATTTTTAAAAATCCAATGTTATTCCAGGTCACAGAATTTAGCACTGTAAAATTAAGATCATGTCAAACTTACAAAGCAATCGCATATTTTTTACTCTGAACCAAAACCAACATTCCAACACTAATGCACCATCCAAAAAAAAGGAAGGAATGAAAACCAGAACTGGTGAGTGGGCTGGTAGTTCGAGCACCAGGCGTGTTTCACTTTCAGCCAGCTGAGATTTACAAGTTCAAGGTCGCCTGTACCTATAGTTCACTTTACCTTGATTCGGTGAGTTTCACCAATGCATGGTCAGGCCAGAAGTCTCATGAAATGATATAACATGTAGAGATGTTTGCAGGATTGATAACAGAATACATTAAAACTAAGTGTGGGATCTCAAGTCAGACAGAAAATAACACTACCACTAACCATAAATCAGACTTTAATCTATTGCAGTAGTTTTAATAACAACACCTCATAATATCGTTCAAAGGCAACAGCAAAATTGGTGAATAGACTTCATGACAAATTCATGTTGCCAATTCACTCTAATTTATTCTATCCATCAACAGCGTGGCTCTCTTCGAGCCACCCAATATGGTCAATCCTTCCGAATTCCTTTGACTTTTCCTCACCAACTCTGGCATGAAGAGGGCAAAGCAGATATGCCTATAAATCACCATCTCATCTCCATGCTACAGACCATCAACCAGAATTCAACTGCCACATCATAGTTGGGTGCTTCTTTACTGCTTTCAAACTGGACAGGGACAATGTGCCTCAATGAAGACCTATTGGGCTTTTGTGACGACAACAAATGCGAATAAATACAAATCATATCCCACATTGTTGAATTATGTCCACTAATTAAACTATCTGGTGGTCTACACACTTTGCAGGCTAGTAATGATAATGCTCTCAGATGGGAGAAATTATATACCAACTTTGCATACATTAAAGAAATAGTCAACAGTTGTGCAGTGGAAGAGTACACAAGAAGAACATGAGTGGAGGAACATATAGAATCATAGAAAGGTTACAGCACTGAAGGAGGCCAATCGGCCCAACGAGTCCACGCCGGCTCTATGCTAGAGCAATCCAGCTAGTCCCACTCCCCCAGCCTTTCCCCATAGCCCTGCAAATGTTTTCCTTTCAAGAACTTATCCAGTTCCTTTTTGAAGGCCATGATTGAATCTGCCTCCACCACCCCCTCGGGCAGTGCATGCCAGATCCTAACCACTCACTGTGTAAATAAGTTTTTCCTCATGTCACCTTTGGTTCTTTTGCCAGTCACCTTAAATCTATGTCCTCTGGTTCTTGACCCTTCTGCCAATGGGAACAGTTTCTCTCTATCTACGGTCTAGACCCTTCATGATTTTGAATACCTCTATCAAATCTCCTCGCAACCGTCTCTGTTCCGAGGAGAACAACCTCAGCCTTCTCCAGTCTATCCACATAACTGAAGTCCCTCATCCCTGGAATCATTCTAGTAAATCACTTCTGCACCCTCTCTTCCTAAAGTGCGGTGCCCAGAACGGGAGACAATACTCCAGTTGTGGCCGAACCAGTGTTTGATAAAGGTTCGTCATGACTTCGTATTTTTGCACTCTATGCCGCTATTTATAAAGCCCAGGATCCCTTATGCTTTTTTAACCACTTTCTCAACCTGCCCTGCCACCTTCAATGATTTGTGCACATATACCCTCAGATCTCTCTGTTCATGTACCCCTTTTAAGAGTTGTGCCCTCTAGTTTATATTGCCTCTCCTTGTTCTTCCTACCAAAATATATCACTTCACATTTATATGCGTTAAATTTCATCTGCCACATGTCTGCCCATGCCACCAGCCTGTCTCTATCCTCTCGAAGTCCATCTCTACCCTCCTCACTGTTTACTACCCTTCCAAGTTTTGTGTCATCTGCAAATTTTGAAACTGTGCCCTGTACACCCAACTCCAAGTCATTAATATATATCAAGAAAAGCAGTGGTCCCAGTACTGACCCCTGGGGAAAACCACTGTATACCTTTCTCCAGTCTGAGAAATCACCGTTGACCACTCCTCTCTGTTTCCTGTCACTTAACCAATTCTGTATCCATGTCACTACTGCCCCATTTATTCGATGGGCCGCAATCTTGATGATAAGCCTACCACGCGGCACTTTATCAAACGCCTTTTGAAAGTCCATATACACAACATCAACTGCATTGCCCTCATCTACACTCTCCGTTACCTCATCAAAAAAACTCTATCAGGTAGTTAAACACCATTTGCCTATAACAAATCTGTGCTGGCTTTCCCTAATCAATCCATACTTGTCCAAGTGACTGTTAATTCTGTCCTGGATTATCGTTTCTAAAAGTTTCCCCACCAGTGAGGTTAAACTGACTGGCCTGTAGTTGCTGGATTTATCCTTACACCCTTTTTTGAACAAGGGTGTAACATTTGCAATTCTCCAGCCCTCTGGCACCACCCCTGTATCTACGGATGTTTGGAAGATTATGGTTAGTACCTCCACAAATTCCACCCTTACTTCCCTCAGCAACCTAGGATACATCCCATCTGGACCGGGTGACTTATCTACTTTAAGTACAGCTTGCCTTTCTAGTACCTCTTCTTTATCAATTTTTAGCCCATCCAGTATCTCAACTATATCTTCCTTTACTGAGACTCTGGAACAACATCTTCCTTGGTAAAGACAGATGCAAAGTACTTATTTCGTACCTCGCCCATCCCCTCGACCTCCATGAGTAGATCTCCATTATGGTCCCTAATCGGCCCCATCCCAAGATTCTTTTATGGTCCATAATCGACCCCAATATAGATTCAAATTTCCTCCCAACTTCACTAAGTTCTCTATCTCAGCCATGTTATTTTATGGCCTGGCAAGACCTGTTTAAGAGAAAAGATTTGACACATGCAAGGGGAAACAAAAATACAACAATTTGTTGTACAACATTTCAACTGGTGAACCAGTAACCTTGCCTTATCTAAGTTACTGAGTCACAACTATCTGGTTCTTGTACTGGATAAAAGGAGAATTCTCTGAAGGTCAGCGGATCTTAAAGCAAATTGTGTGACACAGCATCAAGTTAAAAAGGTGTGAGTCAGCTTACGAGCAGCAAACAAAGATAAGGAATAACTTGTCAAGAGAAAGGAGTTTTCCAAAAAAGAAAATTAAACACAAGAAAACTTAGAAACATAAGTAGGACCAATATTAATCCAAAAAAAAAAACTTTGTTTTGAGAGTCACCTGGAGACAATGCAGTGATACTTGAAAATAAAACCAACTTCAGCCATCCATACATTTGTCAAATCACCAAAAAAAAAGTACAAATTAAACTTTTACAGAATAATTGATTCTTCGTTGGAAACCCAAAAACAAAGATAAATAACCACGTACAAGGTACAAAGTTGTTTTCAGTGGAGTAACCAATTTATAAATAGTTACCAAAACTTCAGAACTATACATTTTCTACCATACCTTCTTCAACTTGAGCAGTACTGACAATGACAACAGCAACCTCATCAATTTTATCCTAATCCAGCATTACCTCAAAGCAACAGAACCGACCAAGTGAAAGATATGCAATGTTAAAGATGTTTCTTGAGCCACAGTATCAGTGCTTTAGCAAACTGCCTTTCACCATCAAGAGTTTGGGCAGTCTCAACCCAGTTCCACAGAGGTGCGTGAAGGCCCACTGCACAAGTAGAGCCATCACTGGGGAAATGCTAATATGATTTATGATTAAGGTCATAAATCCATTTAAAACAGAGCTTCACTTATTTTTGCCCACTAAAATAAATCCATTTTTAAACCCAAGTGGCAAGTCTCACCAAATACGAACAAAACTGCCTACAACACGAACTGGGAATTTCAAAGGTCAAAAGATTGCTGGTGTGGGAAGTAGAAGATTCACAATTCTGCGGTACAGAGTATTTGATGGGTGAGGACTTTATGCTGCTTGTAGCAGTTCCATTCCCCAGCAGTGATATTCCTCTCCTAATAATTCATCAAAATATATAGAAGAGGTGGGGGAAAACTGTAAGAATGATTCATTTTTTACAAATGTGGACAAAGGAATTATCTGGCAGATAAATCTGTGCCATCTAGCTTTGTATTGACAGCAGTTCTGTATAAGCTGGTTATTGTGGACCATTGAGTACAACACACATGTGCTAGATAGAAGTAATTTATGACTGTGGAGAGACCTTCTCTCTTTGTCCTGTTCATAGATTTTAACAACTAGTTTGCAGTTGAGTCATGAAATTACTTTGTGATAGAAAACAGATCAAGGTCAGTGGCTACGACATAAGTCTGGCAGAAACATAAGCCAAGTTTTGCTCATCAGTTTGATTTTGCCACTGAAAATTGTGCCAATTCAACACACTCTGGTGTCTTTTTAGCATCTCTCTTGAATTCCTGGAGAGGAGACAAGCAAAATTATATTGTACAATACACTGTCCTTCTCACTTCTAGCTCCCAATTTTGATCTACTTTAAATCAATACTACTATGGTCATAGTTTCTCAACTTTCACCTCAAGCTCTAAATGCACTCAATGTTCTTCCGCCTCCCTACATCTTTAGCTATTGAAATGGCACCATCTCCTATAATCTTTCCCAGGACCTCAAAACTATGGACCTTCTTACATTCCTCATACAATCTACAGGCTTGGTCATCTAACTACTACTTCTTGATTAATGCATCTACTCTTCTAATGTTGGAGGTGTCCTGTACTGTGGGCTGTGGCCCTTCACAGATTCTTCAATTTTAAAAAAAGTTTTCCCAGTCATCTATTCAACTCTGCTCTGACCATGTAAAGAAGAACAAAGAAAATAAATAAAACAAACAATCACAAAACATTACTGTGAAAGGGAGATTGGCTTATTCTGATCAGTTGTACAAAGGATGGGGCAGGACTGACTAAACTGAATCTTTATCTAGTTTATTGCAGTGCCATGCAGGAACAAGTATTCTGGTAGAAAACTGATTGCACCGGGAGTACGGAGTGCCCAGTCACTGACCATAAACTGAAATGATAACTCGATGGAAATTTTGGTGTTGGTTAACAATTCCGAATACTTAGTCGAAACAAACAGATCTGATTTCTAACCAAGGCAGAACTTTTGAATGTGTGACAGTGCAACTAACTGATAATCTCAAAATAGATATTTTTTTACATAAGTACACAAATTGTGTGGTTGAAGCAAAATTTAAGTGTAGAATAGATGAAAAACAAAATCTGCCAATTTGTCATTCACGAAAATAAAACTCATGATACATCAACTGCAACACATTCCTTGCCTAATGCAAGATCAAATAAAGATAATCTATCCAATCTACTAAGCATTAACATACTACCAAAATATTCAAAAATAAAATTTTAAACACACAATTAAAATGTCTCAAGGACATCTCTTTTTCCATCAAGAACCTGGATTTGACACTGATCCAGACTGATAGTTTATAAACTATCCCTAATTTAGCACTAGTTGGCAATTCCAATGTGAGATGCTGTGTAGACAGCTGAAAATGAAAAATGCACTATTGGTACTTTTCTGGTTGTGGAGAAGGATGTTTTAAAAAGTGCTTGCAAATAAAAAAGGGCCAACTGATTTTTGAAAGCGAGCATTCAGGTGTAGCAAGCAGTTAGGAAGGCGAATGGTATGTTGGCCTTCATTGCAAGAGGATTTGAGTATAGGAGCAGGGATGTCTTACTGCAGTTATACAGGGCCTTGGTGAGACCATATCTGGAGTATTGTGTGCAGTTTTCGTCTCCTTATTTGGAGGAAGGATGTCCTTGCCATGGAGGGAGTGCAACAAAGGTTTACCAGACTGATTCCTGGGATGGCAGGACTGATGTATGAGGAGAGATTGGGTTGACTAGGCCTATGTGGGTACGGTAGCATAGTGGTTATGTTACTGGGCTAGTAATCCAGAGGCCTGGACTAAAATCCAGAGTCATGAGTTCAAATCCCGCCACGGCAGCTGGCGAGTTTAAATTCAATTAATTAAATAAAAAATGTGGAATTAAAATACTAGTATCAGTAATGATGGCCATGAAACTACCGGATTGTCGTAAAAACCCCTGGTTCACTAATGTCCTTTAGGGAAGGAAGCCTGCCGCCCTTACCCGGTCTGGCCTATATGTGACTCCAGACCCACAGCAATGTGGTTGATTCTTAATTGCCCTCTGAAATGGCCTAGCAAGCCACTCAGTTGTAAAATCTCGCTACGAAAA
This sequence comes from Heptranchias perlo, assembly GCF_035084215.1. NCBI lineage: Eukaryota > Metazoa > Chordata > Chondrichthyes > Hexanchiformes > Hexanchidae > Heptranchias > Heptranchias perlo. The sequence goes on from NC_090336.1 coordinate 35,964,568, forward strand.
GTCATAATAAGAATAAAACCGGACGGACCACCCGGCATCGGACCACAAGGCACCAGACACGACAACGGCAAAACACCAAGCCCAGTCGACCCTGCAAGGTCCTCCTTACTAACATCTGGGGACTTGTGCCAAAATTGGGAGAGCTGTCCCACAGACTAGTCAAGCAACAGCCTGACATAGCCATACTCACAGAATCATATCTTTCAGCCAACGTCCCAGACTCTTCCATCACCATCCCTGGGTATGTCCTGTCCCACCGGCAGGACAGACCCACCAGAGGTGGCGGTACAGTGATATACAGTCAGGAGGGCGTGGCCCTGGGAGTCCTCAACATTGACTCTGGACCCCATGAAATCTCATGGCATCAGGTCAAACATGGGCAAGGAAACCTCCTGCTGATTACCACCTACCGTCCTCCCTCAGCTGATGAATCAGTCCTCCTCCATGTTGAACACCACTTGGAGGAAGCACTGAGGGCAGCAAGGGCACAAAATGTACTCTGGGTGGAGGACTTCAATGTCCATCACCAAGAGTGGCTCGGTAGCACCACCACTGACCGAGCTGGCCGAGTCCTGAAGGACATAGCTGCGAGACTGGGCCTGCGGCAGGTGGTGAGCGAACCAACACGAGGGAAAAACTTACGTGACCTCGTCCTCACCAATCTACCTGTCGCAAATGCATCTGTCCATGACAGTATTGGTAGGAGTGACCACCGCACAGTCCTCGTGGAGATGAAATCCCGTCTTCGCACTGAGGACACCATCCAACGTGTTGTGTGGCACTACCACCGTGCTAAATGGGATAGATTCAGAACAGATCTAGCAGCTCAAAACTGGGCATCCATGAGGCACTGTGGGCCATCAGCAGCAGCAGAATTGTATTCCAGCACAATCTGTAACCTCATGGCCCGGCATATTCCTCACTCTACCATTACCAACAAGCCAGGGGATCAACCCTGGTTCAATGAGGAGTGTAGAAGAGCATGCCAGGAGCAGCACCAGGCGTACCTAAAAATGAGGTGCCAACCTGGTGAAGCTACAACTCAGGACTACATGCATGCTAAACAGCGGAAGCAACATGCTATAGACAGAGCTAAGCGATTCCACAACCAACGGATCAGATCAAAGCTCTGCAGTCGTGAATGGTGGTGGACAATTAAACAACTAACGGGAGGAGGAGGCTCTGCAAACATCCCCATTCTCAATGATGGCGGAGTCCAGCACGTGAGTGCAAAAGACAAGGCTGAAGCTTTTGCAACCATCTTCAGCCAGAAGTGCCGAGTGGATAATCCATCTCAGCCTCCTCCCGATAACCCCACCATCACGGAAGCCAGTCTTCGGCCAATTCGATTCACTCCACAGGATATCAAGAAACGGCTGAGTGCACTGGATACAGCAAAGGCTATGGGCCCCGACAACATCCCAGCTGTAGTGCTGAAAACTTGTGCTCCAGAACTAGCTGCGCCTCTAGCCAAGCTGTTCCAGTACAGCTACAACACTGGCATCCACCCGACAATGTGGAAAATTGCCCAGGTATGTCCTGTCCACAAAAAGCAGGACAAATCCAATCCGGCCAATTACCGCCCCATCAGTCTACTCTCAATCATCTGCAAAGTGATGGAAGGTGTCGTCGACAGTGCTATCAAGCGGCACTTACTCACCAATAACCTGCTCACCGATGCTCAGTTTGGGTTCCGCCAGGACCACTCGGCTCCAGACCTCATTACAGCCTTGGTCCAAACATGGACAAAAGAGCTGAATTCCAGAGGTGAGGTGAGAGTGACTGCCCTTGACATCAAGGCAGCATTTGACCGAGTGTGGCACCAAGGAGCCCTAGTAAAATTGAAGTCAATGGGAATCAGGGGGAAAACTCTCCAGTGGCTGGAGTCATACCTAGCACAAAGGAAGATGGTAGTGGTTGTTGGAGGCCAATCATCTCAGCCCCAGGGCATTGCTGCAGGAGTTCCTCAGGGCAGTGTCCTAGGCCCAACCATCTTCAGCTGCTTCATCAATGACCTTCCCTCCATAATAAGGTCAGAAATGGGGATGTTCGCTGATGACTGCACAGTGTTCAGTTCCATTCGCAACCCCTCAGATAATGAAGCAGTCCGAGCCTGCATGCAGCAAGACCTGGACAACATCCAGGCTTGGGCTGATAAGTGGCAAGTAACATTCGCGCCAGATAAGTGCCAGGCAATGACCATCTCCAACAAGAGAGAGTCTAACCACCTCCCCTTGACATTCAACGGCATTACCATCGCCGAATCCCCCACCATCAACATCCTGGGGGTCACCATTGACCAGAAACTTAACTGGACCAGCCATATAAATACTGTGGCTACGAGAGCAGGTCAGAGGCTGGGTATTCTGCGGCGAGTGACTCACCTCCTGACTCCCCAAAGCCTTTCCACCATCTACAAGGCACAAGTCAGGAGTGTGATGGAATACTCTCCACTTGCCTGGATGAGTGCAGCTCCAACAACACTCAAGAAGCTCGACACCATCCAAGATAAAGCAGCCCGCTTGATTGGCACCCCATCCACCACCCTAAACATTCACTCCCTTCACCACCGGCGCACTGTGGCTGCAGTGTGTACCATCCACAGGATGCACTGCAGCAACTCGCCAAGGCTTCTTCGACAGCACCTCCCAAACCCGCGACCTCTACCACCTAGAAGGACAAGGGCAGCAGGCGCATGGGAACAACACCACCTGCACGTTCCCCTCCAAGTCACACACCATCCCGACTTGGAAATATATCGCCGTTCCTTCATTGTCGCTGGGTCAAAATCCTGGAACTCCCTTCCTAACAGCACTGTGGGAGAACCGTCACCACACGGACTGCAGCGGTTCAAGAAGGCGGCTCACCACCACCTTCTCGAGGGCAACTCGGGATGGGCAATAAATGCCGGCCTTGCCAGCGACGCCCACATCCCGTGAACAAATAAAAAAAAAATATTCACTAGAGTTTGGAAGAATAAGAGGTGATCTCATCGAAACATATAAAATTCTAACAGGACTAGACAGACTAGATGCAGGGAGGATGTACCCGATGGCTGGGGAGTCCAAAACCAGAGGTCACAGTCTCAGGATACGGGGTATGCCATTTAGAACAGACATGAGGAGAAATTTCTTCACTCAGAGGGTGGTGAACCTGTGGAGTTCTCCACCACAGAAGGCAGTCATTAGATGTATTCAAGAAGGAGATAGATATATTTCTTAATGCTAAAGGAATATGGGGAAAAAGCGGGAACAGGGTACTGAGACAGATGATCAGCCATGATCATTTTGAATGGCGGAGCAGGCCCGAATGGCCTACTCTTGCTCCTATTTTCTATGTTTCTATGGTTCATCAGCAATATCCACCATTTATTTTTGAACTGCTACTAGATTTGCCGGCTCTGCTTCTGAACAACATACGGTAGCAGGTGAAAACAGTAAAATGGTGCAATAGCAGCACTGGAAGGCCAGCATAGATCCACTCTCCCAAAACTGGCACAACAACATAAAAGTGCCTATAGTTTTATTCTGCTTGATGCCCAATGCCCAAATATGGAAAGGATTCCATTTCTCAACATTAATCGACCTTGTCTTGATGAGCAAAACAAAACATACCAGGGATAAAATCCTCAAGACCACCTCATTCTTTTGGTTCTCTTCCCCTTTCCCAAAAACCCTGAATCCTAGTTGTTGACTAATCATAGCAATCAATCTCCATCAATTAGTCAACAACAGACCCAGAGATGACACGAAGAAAACCCCAGTGATGGAGAGCTTGGGGAATCTTGGGAAAGTGGCAGGATTACCTCATTATTTTGGCTCAACATTGACCTTTTAATACAGCCCAACATTGACCTGAAACATTAGCATCTGTGGAAAGAGAAAGAGTTGCCTTACCTGCTGAGTGTTTTCATATCTCATTTATTTTACTCCAAAGTCACCTTTTTCCTTCCAAGCATGTTACACGTACCATACGTCATGTCTCAAATTACCCTTATACTGTATCCTGTATCCCAAAATGCTATTTGCTCAAAGAAATCTATTTAATTTGCATTTGAATGAATCAATATTAACTGCTTCCACCATCTCCCCCTTCAAGCGCAGGCCATGTCCTCTGGTTCTATTATTCTGGATAAGGTGAAACAGCTTGTCATGATCTACATTATCTAGTCCCTCTAGAATCCTAAAAACAACAATCATATCACCTCTCAACCTTCCCTTTTCCAGTGAGAACATGCCCAATTTACATTATCGCTCCTCATAATCCAATCCCTCTAACCCCTCAATCATTCTTGTTGCTCTCATGTATCCTTTCAATAACTGCAATATCCTTTTTGTACTGTGGAGACCAGAACTTTACACAGTATTCTAAGTGCAGCTGCACCAATGATTTATAAAGTGGCAGGATTACCTCACTATTTTGGTTCAACATTGACCTTTTAATACGTCCCAACATTGATCTGTGGAGAGAGAAAAAGAGTTGCCTTACCTGCTGAGTGTTTTCATATCTCATTTACTTTACTCACTGCTGCCGAGCATTGTTGCGATAGCTTCAATTTATTGTCAAATCAGGACACCCTGATCTCTTTCATTTTCCACGCATATTATTTTCTTTCCATTTAAGTAATATTTTATGCATTTACACAGCTTAATGCTTAACTATTAAATTTCTCAGATCCAAATTCAGTCAAGTAAACGAAGATGGAAACATTTCCAAAGAGGTCATGGTTCATTAAATAGCAGAGTCCAATTAGACAGAAGTTAACTACCAATATATCATGCATATTATTTAACACTTAAAAAAAAAAGCTTTCCTTCTAGCTTAACGAACATTAAAAAAAGGTTAAAAAAAAATCAACACTGCTGTGTTACTCTTAATTTGGAGATATAAAACAAGTGGCAATAAAACATGGCCCGATCCCTGAAAAGAGGAGTCCACCGTTGTCTCATTCCTGACATTTTTAGCACTACCACCAATCATGATACACAGCAGTTATAAAACAAAGTAACATGCATACTGGGTGGTAGTAGTCTGTGCTGGAGTGCAAATAAGCACAAAGGAACTCATGTTCCAAATTGTTGGCAAGTAGTGAATTGTAAGATTTGTAACCACATCCAGTTTTGGTCACCAAGACACAAGAGAAACATTCAGACCAAGAGGCAGTTCAGAAAAGAGTCATGAAACTGATCGCAGAGAGGAGAGAGCGATGAAGTGTGTGAAGAAACTGAGAGCCCTCAAAAAAAGAGGGGTCCAACCTTTCCACTCACCTCCAAATAACCCTGCAAGCTAACAACAACAACAACTTGTATTTATATAGCACTTTTAACGTAGCAAAACGCCCCAAGGCACTTCACAGGAGCGATTCTCAAACAAAATTTGACACCAAAAGCTTGGTCAAAGAGGTAGGTTTTAAGGAGCGTCTTAAAGGAGAGAGAGGTGGAGAGGCAGACAAATTTAGAGAGGGAATTCCAGAGCTTAGGGCCTAGGCAGCTGAAGGCACAGCCGCCAATGGCGGAGCGATTAAAATCAGGGATGCACAACAGGCAAGAATTAGAGGAGCACAGAGATCTCAGAGGGTTGTAGGAATTTGAAAACAAGGATGAGAATTTTAAAATTCAGATGTTCCCAGACCGGGAGCCAATGATGGTCAGCGAGCAAGGGGTGATGGGTGAACAGGACTTGGTGCGAGTTAGGATATGGGCAGCAGTTTTGGATGAGCTCAAGTTTATGGAGGGTGGAAGATGGCCAGCCAGGAGAGTAATTGAATAGTCAAGTCTAGAGGTAACAAAGATGTGGACGAGAGTTCCCCAGCAGCAGATGAGCCGAGACAGGGGCGGAGACGGGCAATGTTACGGAGGTGGAAGTAGGCGGTCTTGGAGATGGAACCGATATCTAGTAGGATGGTCTTAGCTTACCAGTTGTATGTGCCATAAGCTGCACGATTTCACCTGATTAAACTCGTGCCTTGCATCTGTGCACACTTGTGGGTCCCTAAGGCTCTGCCAACTTGCACCCAAACTATCTGGACAGATAAGCAAGGTGTATTCTTATGAGGAGAGTGTGCGCACTCTATATTAAGCAAACAAAAATTCTAGATTTATCAGTAACTTGGCTTAGAGATTCTTAAATTTGGTGATTGATGTCAGATACACAGTGGACATTAAAAAATGCCACAGAAAAGACAAAAGTGCTTTATAGGTGGAAATGCAGCACAACAAGGTCGCAAAAACAGCAATGTGACAGCAATATAGTGGTGTTGGTTTAAGGTAAATATCTGGCCAGGACACCAGGGAGAACTACTCTGCCCTTCAAAATAGTGCCATGGGATCTTTTACATCTACCTGTGTCAGTGCAGATTGTGTGCTCAAATCCCTAGAATGCAATTTGAACCCACAACCTTCTGACTAAGAGGCAAGAGTGCTGTCACTAAGCCACAGCTGAAACCTGGAATAATATGCCAGCTTCTACCCTATGCTGCTATACATTAAAATAGGAGATTTGCCAATGTTATGGGAGGAGTTCTGCAACTCTTTACATTTGTTCTAAACACAAAATGCACCACATTAAAAGTAACTGTAGAACTGTGGTTGATATTTGTTTGCAAATGACTAGAATAGCAATTATAATCTCTGGAAACAACTTATAAAAGAATGCCCCTTGGAAACTCATTAATATTCTGACAAAGGGAACCTAAGCTTGTAAAAACGTCTGTCTATCCATTATTTTCTTAGCAGAATTTTTTGAATCAGGTGAAAATAGGGGCCTGGTTATTCTGTACATATTTTATTTACATTCACCATTCATACATACCAAGATAAACTGGCAATAGAGCTGCACAGGAAAGGGAATACACTGGTGCACGTTTTAAAGCATTTAATTCAAACCAGTTTAAATTAAGAACAGATGTATGCATTAACTAAGAAAATATTCATATTCTTTGGGCACTAGTATTCCAGCAATATGCTCGGTTCATCCACAACCGCATTAGCTAAATACCAAAGCCTGTGCCAGGATTGGCCCTTTTGCATCCCCAGAGAAACATGCAGCAGTTGCTGTCTTCCTGTAGAGAGTTTCAGTTACGATGACATCATCCTTTTAGAGCCTCGCTTGAGAGGAGCTGATGTGGAAGGACCCCAAGGACAATTTGAATGCAGGCGATTCAAGCACCCCCCCCCCCCAACCTTTCTAAGGATCTCTCTATTGTTTACAAGACTGTCTAGATTGCTTAAGCCAGTGTAATCCAACACAAAAATAAAACTATTACTGCATTCATTATGCAATAACTAATACCTCATGGAACTTTATCATACTAAACACTATGCATGAGCACAGAAAGAACTGTGCTACTACTTCACTGGATTTATAAAATGTACATCTTCAAAACATACCAAAAAATTGAATGCATTACCATATTAACACACACATACAATACAGTGTACAACACAAAGACACTTTCTAATAAGATTGCAGCACTTAACCCTTTGAGGCCCACAGTAGCATTTTTTCACAAAAGTTTGAGTTTATTCAGAAAATAGCATACCTCCATATTGTTGTAATATTCATTTATAAACAAGTAGTGCTAGAAATTTAAAGAGCATTTTAATTTAGCTAACAGCGATTGAAGACAAAGCAGTATAAAAAAGGAGAAATTTAGTGCTGGAAGGGTTCATGCACAGGAGGTAGGATTAATGCAACAGTACGTTAATTTTAAGACATTCTTTGAAATATATATTTGCAAAACTTAATAGTCAAGAAAATTTGCTGTACTTGTTAAACTTTAACGTCTAGTAAAGAATACAACACGGTGTACCACATAATAATTGCAACTCTGAATTAGTATTGAAATCGAAGGATGTTTATTTAATACGTTTAACTCCACATGCAAAATATTAATCATGAAATTAGAGACTGCAACTATTTGCTGTAACTTGTTTATGTATCAGAAATGTAGTACAGCGAGAGCAAGACAGGCTCAATTATACGTCCAATAGCTAGACTTCAATAAAGAGCAGGACTTTGTTCAAAACTGTACAATTTTTACAATTAGGTCATAGCTTAAAATACCGTCACCAGAAGCCCTGTGGATCACTTAAAAATGTTAGTACATGACCTATTTAATATGATCACAAGAGGAAACTGATAACCACACAAAAATGGTTTTCGTATCAATGTAACGTCACAAGCAAACACGTTATGTGAATTAGCGCAACCTATAAATATGATGCTGTACATTACTTAAACACAGCGCCTTTGTTTACAGTTGTATCACTAGTTATAGGACTATAGGCATGAATATAATTGCATCTTTTGAAATAACAGTACTTCTATAAATTAAATTGCTCACGAATATATATTTCCACTAATGAAAACTTGCCCAACTATGACAGGGCTCAAAATAAGGTGATGCTGCACATTTCATAATCTGCTGTAAAATAAAGAGTGCACAAAGCAAACTCCATTTCCAGGGACTGTGAACTGTCAAAAGGCAGCTCTGCCTCATCACTTCCTGCAACAGTAGATGGCAACAAAATTGGCTTTACCTGGACCGAAAGAGCTACCGAATCATTCAAAGCTTTATTTCTTAACTATATGTGTAAAATCTATTCACTGAGATTCCGAAATACTTTTCTGGTGCTTCTGGTAGTGTATTTTTTAGTACAATGCGCCAGGAGCTGGGAGGTTTGAAGTTTGCGCTTTCCTCGGCTCCAATCACAGAAGCGACTTGGTTACATTGTGAATTTTAAAAAAAGAAGACACTCACCCGAGAGCTCGTCCGGCTCCAAACCGGTCTCGATGTCCAGCCCAGAGATGACGAAGTAATCTGCAAAGCGGCAGCCGGCAGTGTTGTTGGCAGTCATTGTTGCGAGGTTTGCAGCGAGTCGCGGGGAGTGGAGAACGTAAAGCTCTGGATCCCCCTCCTCCCTCCCTGCCTTGCTCTGCTCTGCCTTGCCTCGCCTCGCCTCCCCGCTGCAGCTCCCGAGCTCGGACACCCTCTAGCCCCGGCGCGCGCCGCTCCTCCACCCCGGGCTCACGTTCGATGTTTCCATCACAGGTCGGGCTGGAGCGACTGGCTCCGAGCTGGGCTGCACTGCATGCTGGGCCACCCCATACACAATGTGAAAGATGATCACCCCCTTAAAGGGGCAACTGTTCACCCGCCAGCTTTGAGTCTCCGCCTCACCAAAAGGCAGCAACCAAGAATGCACCACCTCCACTTCCCACTACCCCACCCCACCCCCTTTACCTCAGCTCAATGGTGTTATTGTTCAAATCAGCACTCCTTCCCTATCTCTCAAAAAAAAACTCCAGGTGAGAATAGAATGCAGAATTTAATTTAAGATCCATTTGATTTACCAGCTGGTTGAAAGTTGGCAAAATTGAGATTATTCACACGCCGGCAGCCTGTCAATCGTGACATAATTGCACTGCAGATCAGAGGGAAAAAAACAACACCCATTTTTTGAAAGGGGAATCTTAAGTGTAAGTCACACGTTCTCAATTTTTTCCCCCTGTCCATCTCTGACTGTGCGGAAACTACAGCATTTTATCTTCTATATATTTTAATGCTGATTCTTGTTAGTATTCAACACGAGAAAAAATAGTGTTACCAAAAAACGGATTAGGTAATGCGGTTTTAATGATGTAGTACTGTGCATTACTCATCATTGACCAATCTGTGGATCAGAAAGTTTCAGAGAAAAAACAAAGTTTTAAAAACAATTTATCTTTAAATCTTTAGATATTCCTCATTTATTAAAATAAATATGCAGATTAATTCATTTCAGCATTGTTAATCTTGCTATTAATATTTCAATTCTACCAGCTGTATATGCATTTACCCTCCTCACAAGCAAATAGTTCAATCACATTACCTCACCCTTTTCTCAGATCTCTTCAACTCCTTTTCCTTCATTCATCTATTGAATGTAATCTTGATTGTTGACATAGTTTCTGCCTCAACCACTGACCCTAGAAATTAATTCCACATCTACACAACTCTGTAAAGAAGTTTCTCCTGCCCAATTGGCAACTGAATTTCAATATAGTTAAGTGTGATGTTGGTAGGAAGAATAAGAAGGCCACGTACTCCTTGGAAAATAAGAATCTAAATGGGGCCGAGGAGCAGAGGGATCTGGGGTACAGATATACAAATCACTAAAAGTAGCAACGCAGGTTAAGAAGGCACTGAAGAAGGATCAAAAAAGATTCATTGGGATGATACCAGAACTGAGAGGTTATACCTATCAGAAAAGATTGAACAGGCTTTCTCTAAAAAAGAGAAGACTGAGGGGTGACCTGATTAAGGTATTTAAGATTATGAAAGGGTTTGATAGGGTAGACGTAGAGAAGATGTTTCCACTTGCAGGGGAGACCAGAACTAGAGGCCAAAAAACATAAGATGGTCACTAATAAATCCAATAGGGAATTCAGGAGAAACTTCTTTACCCAGAGAGTGGTTAGAATGTGGAATTCTCCATCACTAGGAGTTGAGGCAACTAGCATAGATGCATTTAAGGGGAAGCTAAATAAACGCAAGAAGGAGAGAGGAATAGAAGGATACGTTGATAGGGTTAGATGAAGAAGGATGGGAGGAGGCTCATGTGCAGCATAAACACCAGCATGGACCTGTTGGGCCAAATGGCCTGTTCCTGCGCTGTACATTCTATGTAATTCTATGTAAGTGTAATCCTAAAAATAGGAATAGAACAGTTTAATCTCATAGTGACAGGGATAGCTCCGACTCCCGGACTCAGTAGTGTTGGTCACCTGATCTTGTCTATGACAGGAAGAGCAAGAAAAACAAGGAAGTCTAGATACAGTATGTAGTCTAGTGGCTATGGTACTGGACTAGCAACCCAGCTGTTGTAAGTTCAAATCCCACCATACCAAGTTAAAAAACTGGGTTGAATTTTTAGGCTAGAACCAGAAAAAATGACCATGAAAGCTGTCAATAAAAACCCAACTGGGTCACAAATATCCTTCAGGAAAAGGACTTGGTCTGGCCTAAATGTGACTCCAGTCCCAAACAATGTGGTTGACTCTTAATACGCTCAGTGCAATGAGAATGGGCAATAAAAAGTGCATTGCCAGTGTCACCCACAACAAATAAAAAAAGGCTGACACATTAGTTGACAGACGTCAAGCAAATAAAGTGCATGAAACAAGAAGGGTACAAACACTGAAGGGAAAGTGGAATGAGAGAGAGAATCACCAAAAGAGGAAGAATAAAAAAACAGCAGAGAACAATGAAAGAAGTAACATCAGAAGAGGAAGACACACAAACACCAGAGGAGAACATACTGTATCTGGAAAAGAATAGAAGTAAAGAACTAGGAAGAGTGAAGCAATTTGGAGTAAACAAAAGGTTCTAAATATCAATAATATAACCATTATTAAAAATTGCAAGCTCATGAAAACTTAAAGGTATTGAAACAGTTTAATTGGGGGTAATTTTAACCAAACTCGCCAGGCGGGAAATCCACAGGATCGGGTGGAACACCAGTTTTACACCCCGCCCAATATTACTGCATATTGACTTCAATGGGGATTAAAATCGGATGGGATGTAAAACCAGCATTTCACACAACCCTGTCAGTTTCCCTATGGGCAGGTTAGGTTAAAATTGCCCTCAATTTTATTTCTAGACTTTATTCTTGGTGCATTTGTGCTCATGTGTTTTTTTGGAAAATATGGAGGGAAAGCCAAAGCCCAAAAGCAAATACAGGAAGAATACAGAAAAAAGTGTAATCTACAGGAAAAGTCCAATCCGAATATGAAGCACTGATAGTAAAAAAAAATCCCTAATCCCCACCGACAGCTTTTTCTGCTCTCCCATTCCTCATTTATTTATTGAAGTTGAGAATAATACTCTGGTTAATGCTGCACGTTGGAGGTCAGAACAGCCATGAAATTGACAAAACCTGACCTCTGATGTCTGGTAGAACAGAAACAAATTACTGATGCTGAGTTGAACCCTTGCTAACTAGACCTACCTCAGGTAATGGTTTCACCCCAGTTTTGATTTATGCCAGAAGTGGTGCATTTTTTTCATTTGTTGCTTCTTTACTCCCCCACGTGCTACCGCACCCCCCTCCCCACCATGCTAACTCATGCTTGAGTGCAGTACCACAGAGACTGGCAGCCCTCCGATACCTCAATCTATGACCATTCTTCATGTGTGAGCCAACACTATTTGACCATTGGAGGTGTGGCAGTAGAGCCTAATCCAGTCCTCGCCCAACATCCACATCATGTGATCACGGGCAAACGTACAGGCTGATAATTTTCACCTCTCTAGGCCTGGGCAATAAGGACAATTATAGCAACCCCAATATTACCACAGCTTAGATCAACTACAAAGGGCAGATGAGAGATTGGACATTAAACCCTCTAATCTGCATGGCTCAAATCATGCATTTGATTTCACCAATACCAACTTGTAGTCACTAGTGTAATCACTCTATCCCTCAGAATTTTCAGAATGTAATTATTGTAAAACTTCAGGTGTACCCCCTCTTTTTGTATCAAATTTTACAACCTTATCTGAAAACATTGAACATGCTGGTTTTCTGTTCTTTCCGTCATGCAGATGATTACTGCTTTCAGACTTTCATCTCCATCTAGCCTTGTCTTCTTGATCAATGAAAAGGGATTTCACTCACTTCACGAGAGCATTTTGTTCACTCCAGCAGCCAATGTTGATCAGATCAACAGTCTTATAACATTCCACTAAGAATAGACCTCTCCAAATGGATCTCTATTTCTAATTGTAGAGTTACAAACATGAAACAAATTTTACTGAAAATTTGAAATAAAAATAGAAAATGCAGACAATACGCAGCAGGTTAGTTGCTACCTACTTTCTGTTTATTTCTGACATTTTCTGTTTTTATTCCTGTTTCTAAATCTGTATTCTGCTGTGGGGTTGCTTGTTTAAACATTAAGGACTGATCTTTAACGGAAATGCCACGTAAAATGAATTTGTGAGACTTCAGACAACTGATTGAGTAATCAAAGGTCTAACTTTTTAGGCATTCTTACAATTCTCTGGTTGCTCCTGCAGTAATCCAGTCGCTATGAAATATAAAACTGAACTAAACTATATTTTCTTTTTGGTGTATTTTTGAGATTGACAAGTGAGGGTTATTAAGCCTGGGAAACGGAATCGTTCTCATTTTGGGGATTGACTTTTACTATTGTGGACTTCTACAGGCACCAGCAAATGTGCATTCTTGATGTTTGAACCTGGAAAGTGAGGCTGGCAATTTATATTCAAATCAGCGGGCTTTACAACTGCACCAAACCAGATGTCCACACATGCATGCGCACACACTTTATAACAGAAGTTTTTAGATGACAATCAGGAGCTGATGTTGTTCCCTCCCCAACTCAGGAACACTGAAAGAAAGAAAGCCTTGCAATTATATATAGCCCCTTTCACAACCTCAAGACATCTCAAAGCACTATATAGCCAGTGAAGTACTTTTGAAGTGTAGTCACTGTTGTAATGTAGGAAATGCGGCAGCCAGTTTGTGCACAGCAAGACCCTATGAACAGCAATGTGACATAATTTCTTAGTGATGTTGGTTGAGGGATAAATATTGACCAGGACACCAAGGAGGACTCCCCTGCTCTTCAAAATAGTGCCATAGGATCTTTTACGTCCACCTGAGAGGGCAGATGGGGCCTTGGTTTAACATCCCATCTGAAAGATAGCACCTCCAACATTCCCTCACTACTACACTGGGAGTGTTCGCTAGATTTTGTGCTCAAGACTCTGGAATGGGGCTTGAACCCACAACCTCCTAACTCAGAGGCAAGAGTACGACCACTGAGCCACAGCAATTGTAGTACCTCAGTGCTACACTGACAGTCTGGCTGAGATTTGCAAATTTATAAATAAAAGCTTAAACCTGGGAACAGTGTAGCTCGGCACACCATATTTATTATTTTTTTTAAAGTCCACTCAAAAATAATTGCCCAAAAGGAGGAATTGACCTTCTGTGATGTAGCAAGGTTTGTGTTACATCACAGCAGGTCAATTCTTCCCAATTCATCCCAGTGCACCTTTGGAATTCTAGCAGCAAGGGAAAAACCAAAGCAGAATTTCACTTAAATCCACTTTTTAAAGAAATACTTATATTTATATACAGTCTTGTCAGTATTGTCATCATCTTGCACTTCACACAAAAAAACACATTTTGGCATTCAGTCACTATATGAATAAATATGGCAGCCATTCTTCACCAGTAAAGTCCCGCAAAAAGCATCAAGACATATGACCAGTCAATTTGTTTTTGATGCTATTTGTTAAGGGAATAATGTCAGCCAGAGCACTGGGAGTACTCCTTGCTTTTCTTCAAATACTGTTATTGGATATTTAATGCTATCTAAACAGGTAAACAGAACCTCTATTTAAAGCTCCATCCAAAGCTGCACCTCAGACATTGCAGCATTCCCTCAGTACTGCAGTGGAGCGTCAGCCTAAATTATGTGCTCAAATTCTGGAGTAAGGCTCGACCCACAAAGTTCTGACCAAAAAGACAGCAGTGTTACCAACTGAGCCAAACTGACACTTGCTAAAAATATTTATTCAACAGCATGAGGGGAATTTTTTTCATACAGAGGGTTTTTAAGATCTGGAACACAATACCTGAAAGGGTGGTGGAAGCAGATGCCATAGGAACTTTCTAAAGGCAATTGGACATGTATTTGAAGAGGGCTATTTTGCAGGATTATGGGGAAAAGGTTAGGGTATGGGACTAAATTGGACAGCTCTTTCAAAGAGCCAGCACAGGCACGACAGACCAAATGGCCTCCATCTGTGCTGCAGGATTCTATGATTCTATGATCCCTTGAAAAGTCGAATTTGTCCTGTATTGTATATCCACGCCTACAGGATGTTTGATTCCATCTTTTAGATTTTTGTAACAAATGAAAAACATACAAATAAGACCAGTGGATTTTTTAGTCTCCTCAATGATATCCAGGCATTCAACTTACAGCAATGTGCTGTATATAAAAATTTGTAACCGCTTTGCTTATCATCCCTCCTATTCTGTCTTCTATAACCTGGCTCCTGTTCCTACTTGTTTAACTTACAAACGTAAGAAGTTGACGGGCAGGAAAAGACCAGCTGGTCCATCAAGCCTGCACCACACCATGATGGCTGGAGCATCATGGCCAACACTTCTTCCCAACCCCACCTCCCACCCACCCCTTCAGCCATATAATCTCTTGAGAAAGACAAAAATACAGAGAAAAAAAACAGGGCTAATAAGGGAAAAGGTACTCTGGAAAATTCCTCTCTGACCCCCTCAGGAGATTTAAACCATTCCAGGTGATCACATGGACCAAGTGTTATCTGTAAAGACATTTACCTTCTGGTATGATGCGATCTCTGCCCCAGTCAGGAACCAGTCCAGCTCCCTCTTGAAGGTAGGCAGAGAGTCAGCACCCATCACAACTTCCAGCAATGCATTCCAGAGGCTCACAATTCTCTCAGAAAAGAACCACCACCTAACATCCAGTCTATTCCTTCTCTTACATGGTTTAAACTCGTGTCCTCTGGTCCTCCCCAACTGTTTAATTGGAATAATCTAACAATAGGGACACTATTCAACCCTTTAATTATTTTACAGACCTCTATCAGGTCACCTCCAAGTCTATAATACTCTAAAGTAAATAGACCAAGGACCTTGAGTCTATCTGAATCGCTGACGTTCTTTAAGCTAGGAATCATCCTTGTAGCTCTCCTCTGGACCTTTTCCAAGGCCACTATATCACCATCATATGGGAGGACCAAAACTGGGCACAGTACTCTAGATGCGGTCTGACCAGCGACCTGTATAATGTCAAATGGTGTCCTTTGATTTATATTAATGGTTCTATTAATACAACCAAATACCCTATTAGCTTTAGCTACAGTTTTTCTACATTGGTCATAAACCTTTAGTGACCTGTGCACAATAACACCCCAAGATCTTTTTCTCTCTCAACCTCTTTCAATATTGTTCCCTGCAAATGATATATATATTCTGTATTGGCCCTACCAACATGCACTACATTTATCTGAATTAAACGCCATTTGCCATTGTGTGGCCCATTCCCCGAGCACATCTAAATCTTTTTGAATTTGATTGCACTCCACTATCATCTTAACCCTTGCACAGATTTTGGTGTCATCTGCAAACTTACTTACTATACACCCAACACCACTGACCAGGTCATTAATAACAACCATGAAGAGTAGCGGGCCTAGGACCAACCCCTGGGGGACACAACTAGTAACATGTCTCCAAGGTGAACCACATCCGTTAGTTAAAACCTTTTGTCTGAGAGATTGGAACCAATTCCTAACCCAGCATTTCAAATTTCTAATGATACCACAAGATTCTATCTTGTGAAGTAGCCTAGTGCGAGGTACCTTATCAAAAGCTTTCTGAAAGTCCAGGTAGACAATGTCTACCAGATTTCCCTCATCCTCTACCCTAATCACTTCCTCAAAGAAGTCTATCAAATTTGTTAGGTACAACCTATTTTTTCAGAAGCCATGTTATGAATTTATAATGGCCCCTTCCCTTTCCCAGTGAACATAAAGGGCATCCCTTACGATTCCTTCTAGCATCTTCCCAATAATTGATGGCCAGGCGGAGAGGCCTGTAGTTTCCCGGCTCTGATGTGTCCCCTTTTTTGAAAATATGAACTACATGAGCTAGCTCCCAGTCGAAAGGGAACTATCCCTGACTCTATTGAACTATTGAAGATACGGACAAAGGGCTCACAGAGTACCTGTCCCATCTCTTCAATCATCCTTTAATGCATATTATCTGGACCTAGAGCTCTGTCAATTTTGAGCTTTCCTAATCTATCCAACATGACATAATTATCTATTCTAATATTAATAATACTATTCAATACTGAGCACCCCTCATCTGGAACATAAGCATCATCTACAGGAGTATAGACTGTTGCAAAATAGTAATTTAGCAACTCTGCCATAACCTGAGAATCTGTTTAAATCTGCCTTTAGTGGCCCTATATGGTCCTTAAAAGTCTTCTGTCTTCTGACATAGCTGAAAAAGCTTTTGCTATTACTACCACAATTATGTACCATCTTTTTTTCCAGTGATCTCTTGGCTGTTTTTGTCTCCCTTAATTGCATGCAATACTTTTCCCTGTTCGCCTGTGAGTTAAATGCCTTAAATGTGTACAATACCTCATGTTTCAATCGAATTTGCCTCTTAAAAATCTGGGACCAGCATTAGATTGGCTGTGGCCTTGGATTGGCCAATAAGATTAAACCTAATGATGTTATGATCAGAGCTGGTCAGGTGTTCCCTCACATGGAGGTTTGATAAAGCACAGGGGTCACTGCTAAAAACAAGCTCTAGAATTTGTTTATCCCTAGTTGCATCACCAACATGCTGTGTAAGGAAACAATCATTGATGGTGTCCACAAAAGTGTCAGCTAATCTCCCCACTACACTAGATGATTCACCATCGGACCATTTAATACAAGGAAAGTTGAAAGCTCCCGTAATGCAAATTGGGCCCAGGTTAGAAGCTTTAGCAATTTGTGAACAAAGTTGCTCATCAGCTGGGGATGCCTGTCCTGGAGGTCTATAACAAGTGCCAATCATAAACTTGAGGCCATTGGCTTGGACTAATTGAATCCAAACATTTTTTTAAAATTCCAAAATATACTTTATTTCATAGAATTTAAAGTTCAATGTAAACATCACACTGCAAAACCGGTACAATTCATAAGAACATAAGAACACAAGAAATAGGAGCAGGAGTAGGCCAATCGGCCCCTCGAGCCTGCTCTGCCATTCAATAAGATCATGGCTGATCTGATCCTAACCTCAAATCTAAATTCATGTCCAATTTCCTGCCCGCTCCCCGTAACCCCTAATTCCCCTTACTTCTAGGAAACTGTCTATTTCTGTTTTAAATTTATTTAATGATGTAGCTTCCACAGCTTCCTGGGGCAGCAAATTCCACAGACCCACCACCCTCTGAGTGAAGAAGTTTCTCCTCATCTCAGTTTTGAAAGAGCAGCCCCTTATTCTAAGATTATGCCCCCTAGTTCTAGTTTCACCCATCCTTGAGAACATCCTTACCGCATCCACCCGATCAAGCCCCTTCACAATCTTATATGTTTCAATAAGATCGCCTCTCATTCTTCTGAACTCCAATGAATAGAGTCCCAATCTACTCAACCTCTCCTCATATGTCCGCCCCCTCATCCCCGGGATTAACCGAGTGAACCTTCTTTGTACTGCCTCGAGAGCAAGTATGTCTTTTCTTAAGTATGGAGACCAAAACTGTATGCAGTATTCCAAGTGCAGTCTCACCAATACCTTATATAACTACAGCAATACCTCCCTGTTTTTATATTCTGTCCCCCTAGCAATAAATGCCAACATTCCGTTGGCCTTCTTGATCACCTGCTGCACCTGCATACTAACTTTTTGATTTTCTTGCACTAGGACCCCCAGATCCTTTTGTACTGCAGTACTTTCTAGTTTCTCGCCTTTAAGATAATAACTTGCTCTCTGATTTTTCGTGCCAAAGTGCATAACCTCACATTTTCCAATATTGTATTGCATCTGCCAAATCTCCGCCCACTCACCCAGCCTGTCTATATCCCCTTGTAGGTTTTTTATGTCCTCCTCACTCTCTACTTTCCCTCCCATCTTTGTATTATCTGCAAACTTTGATATGTTACACTCGGTCCCCTCCTCCAAATCGTTAATATAGATTGTAAAGAGTTGGGGACCCAGCACCAATCCCTGCGGAACACCACTGGCTACTGGTTGCCAGTCCGAGAATGACCCATTTATCCCAACTCTCTGCTTCCTGTTAGATAACCAATCCTCCACCCATGCCAGAATATTATCCTCAATCCAGTGATTCTTTATCTTGAGCAATAATCTTTTATGTGGCACCTTGTCGAATGCCCTCTGGAAGTCCAAATACACTACGTCCACTGGTTCCCCCCTATCCACCCTGTACGTTATGTCCTCAAAGAACTCAAGCAAACTTGTCAGACATGACTTCCCCTTCGTAAAGCCATGCTGACTTTGTCCTATTAAATTATGTTTATCCAAATGTTCCGCTACTGTCTCCTTAATAATAGACTCCAAAATTTTACCCACTACAGATGTTAGGCTAACTGGTCTATAATTTTCAGCCTTCTGCCTACTACCCTTTCTAAATAAGGGTGTTACATTAGCAGTTTTCCAATCTGCTGGGACCTTTGCCGAGTCCAGAGAATTTTGGAAAATTATTACCAAAGCAACCACAATCCCTACTGCCACTTCCCTCAAGACCCTAGGATGCAAGCCATCAGGTCCAGGGGATTTATCCGCATTGAGTCCCATTAATTTACTGAGAACCAATTCCTTAGTGATTTTAATTGTATTTAGCTCCTCCCCCCCCAGAGCCCCCTGTTTGTCCAGTGTTGGGATATTCTTAGTGTCCTCTACCGTAAAGACTGAAACAAAATATTTGTTCAGCATTTTTGCCATCTCCATGTTTCCCACCATTAATTTCCCGGTCTCATCCTCTAAGGGACCTACGTTTGCCTTAGCCACCCTTTTTCTTTTTATATAACTGTAGAAACAATTCAAACCAAAACACTGCACTACACAGTTTCAGCTACTGCTGATGTGCTAATATCTCTTGCCACAGCACGCAGATTGTCTCTGACAAATAAGGCTACACCTCCTCCCTTCTGACCTATTCTATCTTTTCTAAAACAGTTATACCCGGCGGTATGGCATTCGGCACGATCATTTAAATCTAGCCGTGCCTCAGTAACACTTATAGCATCTGGGTTTTCTAATGCTGCATAAGACTGTAGTTCCAGTTGTTTATTTCTCAGATCTCTTGCATTAGCATAGAAGCATTTCATGGTCTATCATTTAGCTGACTCTGGGAACCATTCCTTTTCTGTGCCTGACCTCTAGAATATCTAGATAGTCTATCAGTGCTACCTACCCCAGTAACGCTACTGGCTGGTTTATCTATTGGTTTATCTATTGAGCCCTTGGCTCAACTAGTTTAAATGTTTCCCAAAGGTAACCACAAAATTCTCGGCCAACATCTGTGCGCCCAGAAAATTAAGATGGTGGCCGTCCCTCCTAAAAAGCTTACCTTGCCGCTGAAAAATTCCCCAGTTGTCTATAGAAGTGAGTCTTTCCCTCTTACATAGTTCCTCGAGCACAGGTTGGGTACAATGATTCTGCTATTCCTTTCTGCAGAACCCTGTAGCACTGGAAGAATGCCGATGATGACCATCTTTGCTCCCTTGTCTTTTCGTGCATGAACCAACTTCCTGTAGTTGTCCTGCAAGAGAAAGGTCTTTTCATCCATCACATCATTTGTTCCCATATGCAATGCCACTATGGTTCCATCTTTCTCACCTTTCATGAGGTCATTCACTTTGTCATGAAGAACATTAACTTTGGCTCCTAAAAAACAGAAAACTGCACAGGACAAAGCCTTACCTCTACGCAACGTGGAGTTGGTGTGCCTGACAATGGAGTCTCCGATGACTATAGCCTTTGGTTTTACCCATCTCTCTTTCTTTGCCTGTACCTTTCCATCCTGCTTTGCTTGCTGCATTTTCTTTTGGTGGTAATGTGGGCTGTGCTATCGGGCGTGGCTATGTTGCTACTGTCTTCCATGTGGGAATCTATCTCCTCCTGTGTCAGAGCTGCAAACCCGTTCTCCGAGGCAAAAGTACAATCCAGACTACAAAAAGTGAAATCGAGTGGAGAAACAGACTTACCAGTTGTCTGATTGGGGAAGTCGTCAAAATCCATTAGGTATTTTAGGTCCTCGACTTCTTGTTTCAAGTTGTGGATCTCCTGCTTAAAAGACTCAGGGAAAAAATTGGATAGGGGCCATTTTTGGGCATAGGTAGCATGATGTGCTATTATCCCGCGCCCAATGGACCCTGCACAGGCAGGATGCAAATTTCAGCTCACCTGCAACCAGCGTTCCATTCCAGGCCTTATATGTGGAATCAATGCAATTTGCACTTTCCACCACCAAGGGGAGCTCAATCTCTTATAGGGAGGATGTTTCTTAGAAATCTCTTAAAGGTAGCTGGTACCTGTTATTTGCTGAAAATAACAGTCTACTGTCTGCACGGAGTCTGATGCAGATCCCATCCCTATGTTTACACACTGATGAGTTATGTTAAAACATTGAATAAAGGTTACACACTACTAAATCCCACATCCTCCAATCTGAATGCCAGACCTCACCAATCTGCCGATCTGAGTTGGTACCAAGCCTGTGAGAGAGCATGCACCAAGGTTCTCTGCTCATGCTCTAGAGACCTTGGTGCAAGAGGTGGACAGAAGGAGGGACATCCTATATCCGAGGTGGGGGTGGGGGGCGGCAAGATGCCCTCTAGACATATATCCAAAAGGCAGTGGAAGGCAGCGGGGGACAAAGTCAATGCCAGGCACACAGCATCATGAACATGGATGCAGTGCAGGAAGAAGTTCAATGCTTTGACATGAGAGGTCAAGGTGAGCGAGGTCAACTGTCAAGTGGTGTCTCATACCAACTGCACCACTAGTCACATCCACAGCTCCACGCACCACACCCCCCATCACCCATATACCAACAAACTCTTTCCACCAGTACTCAACTCTTCCAATCAGATGCTTCCTCTCACCCTTACACATTACCACTGTTGCAAGCCGTCCATCCACAACTCACAGGCCACACACACTAGCAGGCATTCAACCATGACAAGCACATCACCCAGGCACATGTCCCGCTTTCTTGCAGGAGAAGGTGGCGCATATCAAGAGGCAGCAAGTGGCAGTGGCATTTAGCCCCTCGAGCCTGTTCCGCCATTCAATGAGATCATGGTGGACCTGTGACCTCGCTCCGTATACCCGCCTTAACCCCATCTCCCGTAATACCCTTGGTTCACAGAAATCTATCAATCTCAGATTTAACATTCACAAGTGAGCTAGCATCAACTGCCATTTGCAGAAGAGTGTTCCAAACGTCTCCCATCCTTTGCATATAGAAGCATTTCCTAACTTCACTCCTGCACGTCCTGGCTCTAAATGTTAAGCTAGGTCCCTGAGTCCTAGTATTCAAGTGTAGAAGACCTCCAAAAAAAGTTACAAGTGTCTGGGCAGCCAGAAGCAATAATCCAGCCACTAACCTGTAAATCCTGCATGGTCCCTTTAAAGAGCGCTAGTAGGGGGTCCTCAAGGCATTCTAAGACACGTTCAGATGGTTGGGGTTAAGACTGTGCGTTGAGTTGAGTGTTAAATCCCAAAATGGTGTCTATCACTTTAAATTAACGTTGCACACTGATTGAAGCCGTTTTCTCCCTACTTTACAAGATTCCAGCGTTCGTTATCTGCGCCTGCGCTAACTCCTATACCAAGATGGTGCCCGGCCCACGTCATGCTGGAAACGCGTGTGCGCATCCAAGACGCCATCTTGGATGTCAGAGAGGCCATGTAGCGCTGAAACAACGGGCCTACATGGCCCAATTTAGCGCTCAGAATCTCTACACATTTAGAGCATGTGAAGGAAACTCATGTCTTATGTCTCTTCCCAAACTTACCTTAAACGTGTACATGCTACTCATTTCACACTGGAGGCGCTCATCTCTAAGCTCAGCTCTGGAGGTGACCATGATATTTTGAAATGTTCAAGTTACCTGTGTGCGAGAAAAAAAGAGGCAAAAACACAAAGAGCGCAGAAGACTGCAAGGGTATAAGCAGATAAAAAACTAAAAGTGAATGGAACTCCCTCTGCACCAAACTCCCTTATTCTCAACTCCCAAAGCAATTGACTTCTCACTCTGTTGAACCTTTCACTTCGCTGAGGTCTTGCTCTGTTGAGGTCTTTCTGGTGCTTATGCAGCAAGACCTCAGCAGAGTTGGATAAGTCTCCAACTTATCATCAAATGGTTGATGACTTCTGTGTCACTTTTCCAAGGGAGCTGTTAACATAAATATAAAACACTGTTTATCTTGATTCCATAAGTTATTGGTTAGAACAGCACATACTAATGTTGAAAAGTGCAGCCATATTTCTTTTTTTTTGTCTGACTATTTTTCTTCCCTTCCTCTCTTGAATCCTTCCTGGGGTACAGTTCTACAGCTCCTCTGATACCTCACCCAAGTGTCATTATTCAAGTTTGAGCCTTGACAGTAAGTGCTGGCAAGCTATTCTATCACAGGGGTATGACAGCCAAGATCAATCCTTGCAATAAAGGTGCTTGCTGGCAATGCAGCACTCCCTGGTGAATGACACCAGCTGAGTAGGAACATAGGAACAGGAGTAGACCATTCAGCCCCTCAAGCCTGTCAGTTAGATCATGACTGATCTGTATCTTAACTCCATTTACCCGCCTTGGTTCCATATCCCTTAATACCCTTGCCTAACAAAAATCTATCAATTTCAGTTTTGAAATTTTCAATTGACCTAGCCTTAAACAGCTTTTTGGAGGAAGAGAGTTCAAGAAAGTTTTCTGCTACATTTGTATTACTTCAAGTGATTCTATAATGCTGCTCCAGGCGCCTGGTGCTTTGCATGCGTCCTGTCTACAGTGTGGATTTCATAGCATTGAAACAACACAGAAGCAACCGTGCATGTGCAAACTTGCACGTGAGTAGTTTCTTTTTAAGTTACGGTTTGCCACCAGATCTTCCCCAATGAACGTGTATTGTTAACCTATTATTATTAGTATTTGTAAATAAAAATTTTTCCAACTTAAGTTTTTATTGAAAGGAACTTGATAATGCATAAATACTATAATATATGAAAACTAAAAGCACTATATCTATATTTAATATCATACCACCATAATGTGAAATACATCCCAACCAGCATCCAGAAGCAGCTTACATGCCTATCTACAACCAAACCACCTCAGCCCCCATGGTAGCATTGGATAGCAACCACATCTTAGGGAGAAATTAAACTGCTTATTTTATTAAAATGCTTTCATGAAAGAGCTGATTTTGATATGTTCAATAATAAGTGTCATAAGAAAATTAGTGAGTGACTCCACTGGAAATCTTTAGATAGGCATCAAGGTTGCTTCTGGATGCCAGTCAGGATACATCTGAGCTAAAAAATGCAGAACCAGGTACTTTATATTGAAAATACTGCTCTGTCTCCCCCAACAATTGAATTGTAATTGCACTGCTCAGCATAGAATTGAACCCTATAGAACAGAACAGTCCTAGCTTCAATCCCACATCTGTGTTGAGTCAGCGGATCTCAGCCAGAGGCAATACAGATGCCATAATTGCCCTCAGTGCCTCTAGGCTAGACAGCGGAAAAATCAGCTACTGTTCCCACTCCTAACTGATATCTAATCAGTGCTATTGTGAAATACGTTTGTGGACATAGCGGGTGAAGAAAGATATCAGAGTTGGTTATGGTGTCCCTCAGTAGTCAACTAACCTGTCAACACTCATTGTCTAATCTCAAGGGGGTAGGAATTCAGAAGTGAGGAAGTGATGCTTCAGTTGTACAGAGCCTTGGTCAGACCCCATCTGGAGTACTGCATTCAGTTCTGGACACCGAACCTCAGGAAAGATATATTGACCTTGGAAGGGGTATAGCACAGTTTCACCAGAATGACACCAGGACTTAAAGGGTTAAACTATGAGGACAGGTTGCATAAATTTGGCTTGTATTCCCTTGAGTTCAGGAGGTTGAGGGGTGATCTAATTGAGGCGTTTAAAATAATAAAGGGATCGGATAGGGTGGATACAGAGAAACTATTTCCTCTGGTGTGGGAATCCAGAACAAGAGGGCATAATCTTAAAATTAGAGCTCGGCCATTTAGGAATAAAATCAAGAAGCACTTTTTCACACAGTGTAAATCTGAAATCTCACTCCCCCAAAAGGCTGCGGATGCTAGGACAATTGGAATTTTTAAGACTAAGATCAATAGATTTTTGTTAGGTAAGGGTACCAAGGCATCTGCACCAAAGACGAGTAAATGGAGTTGAGGTGAAGATCAGCCCTGATCTAATTGAATGGTTGCACAGGCTCAAAAGGCTAAATGGCCTACTCCTGTTCCTATGGCCAGGATTTTGACCTGGAGCCGGGAAGGGGGCGGGGGGGGCGGGGGGGGGCGGGGGTTAGAATCGGGAAAGGGAAACCCGGAAGTATGGGTTTCCCGGACGTCCTTACGATTTTGACATAAGGATGTCTTTTATTTTTTTTTGTCGGTTTCCTGTCTGACTGGCCGGCCTGAATGACAGGCTGGTCGGACAGGAGGAGAGCAAGGAAGAGGACGTCTTCAGGTAAGTCTTAGATTGTACAGATGGGGGAGGGGGGTTGGGTGGGCATGGGCATGGGATGGGCTCGGAGGCATTGGGTGCATTGGGACATGGGTGGGCACAGGGGAATTAGTGGGCACGGGGGCACTGGGGGGCATGGGGGTTCAGTCATCGGAGGGGAGGTGAGTCATTGGAGGTCAATCACTGGAGGTCAGTCACCAAGGGGTCAGTCATGGGGGGGCGGGATCTCGGGTCATTGCGGGGTCGATCGGGTGTCAGTCACCGGAGGGTGAGTCACTGAGGGGGAGCAGGTAGGTCTACAATCGTAAGTGAGGGTCCGCGATTGTGGGGGGGGGGGTCGCTGCAGGTAGGCAGATGGGTCTGGGGGAGTAACTCCCGCTCGTCCGGGCCCACAAGCTGTGCCAGAAAGGCACTTACCTGCAGTTTCGGGCCTTCTCGCCTCCTCTCACACGGCATGAAGTTGAAGGCCTGGGAATTCCGGCACCCAGGGGTTGAAATCGCAAAACCTTTCAAAATGGAGGCCCCTCGGTCTCCTTGAAAGGTTTTAGTGATCAACCGGCCTCCTGAGAGCGGGTTGGTTGTCAGCCCTTCATCCTGCCCTGGCGAAAACTGGAAATGGAGAGGTTTGAGATGGGTTGGGGGCAGGTCTGAAATTGTTGCAATTTTCAATGCCCCCCCCTCCCCATCCGTTTTTCACAGTTAAAATCCTGCCCGATGTTTCACACATGAAAAATGGCCACTTGAGTGAAGTATTAGAGAATGGTCAGTATCTGTGAACAGCACTATAACATGAGTCAGTGTCTTCAGAAGAGGAGGGAAGAGAATTGGAGGGGAAAAAAATGAAAGTTCTCCCCCTACATCCACACTTTCAAGCAGCTGTAGGATAACACCACAATGGAACTTTATCCTGAAGTGTTCCTTTAAATAGTTTGTAACAGTATTTTGCGTATTTTTCCAAAAGAAAGTTTCTTTACAGCCTGTTAGTACCTGCTGTGTCACAATGTCATGACAGAGAGGCTGGAGCTGAGCGGCATAATTTTAAGAGCTGCTTGTTTTGATGAGCACCGAGTTCAAAAACTAAATATTCACAGGGCCATGAGTTGGAAAGTTATGCCCAACAATTGACCTAATCTTGCTATAATTTAAATTTTTATCCACTTACAAATCTTGCTCTTAGAAGCATATTTTTGATATCTATAAGTAAATTGTTACATTCATAAGAATAGAGCAGGTAATTAAGCTGATGAATGATGTATATTTTAAAGATGATAAATATAACCTTACAGAAGTACTTAATCATTTGTTGCAAATGTAAATATTGCATGGAATACAATTATAGACTTTTCTAAAAAAAAAACTCTTTTCAGTCCCATGACAACCAATAATTATAACTTAGGTACTTTGAGTGGTTTTAGTTCACAGAAGTGGAATTTCCAGTTTCTTCGTCCACTTAATTTTTTCACTAACTCTTTTTCATTAATTTTCCTCTTTTATCTAAAGAATGGCCCCTTGGGCATGTTACTGCTAGCACCCATGGAACCATATTCCAGCATGAGTCACTGCTCGTAGAAAAGAAATGTGGAGAAAACAGGAAAAGCAAAACTAATTTGTAAAACTTTTCAATAACCTTATCAGACCAGATTTGTTGTGAGACAACATCATGATGTAATTGCAGTCAAAATAAATACCGTCAGAATTTTAAGTGTAGCAACAAATTAGTCATTTAATAATTATGTCATCAAAATAATATGCTCTAGACTCTGTGAGCCTTCCAGTAAATATGTATGTTAGCAGCACAACATGTATAAACATGTTTTCAGATGGTAGACTCAATTTAACTTATTCCTGCATATAATGTTTCATCATCTCATAGTAATTGCTAAAGGAATTTGAGAAATTACTGAACGTGCAGAAAGAAAGTGAAATATTGCTGAGAGATGTGATATAAATGTAAATATAAATGCAAGTCTTTTTTCAGAAGTTCCCTCTTCCCTCTGGGTGAAATCTGTAAAACTTGCATCAGCACATGGTTGGAGAACTCTTCAATCATGAATACCATTGTAACCTCAGGAGCAAAACAGAAGACAGACTTCGCTGAAGTGACCAGTGTCACTTGGGAGCTTACTACAGACAGATGGTAAAATGAATCCCTCGGGTAGACTCTATAATCTCGTAGACAATCGCCGTGCTGGCTTGAACAGTAGTTTTATTTTCTTTACCAGCTGTGGAAGACTTTTAACAGTATTTCAGCAGCTTCTTCCTCCCTCTCCATTGTGATTTCCACTGCACACTTTTCCCCATATTTTCTTCCTTCCCATATGCATGTAGGTCAAACTAGTTGGACAGGCAGGACCGGACAGACCATGGACATGTCCACAGGTACCATGAATGTTGTCCTTTTATGGGTCACCCAGGATACATGCAGTAAGGGAGTATCCTCCTTTTCTTGTCAACGCACAATAGACTGGCGAACTCAGACAATACTGACTGTACATGGCATTTGAACTTGTGTAACTGGAGGTAAATCTAATGTTCTTAAACCAACTTTGGTATGCCAAAAAAATTATCCTTCCAATCATCCTTAGATAAGGGGGTGGTGCCAGAGGACTGGAGAATTACAAATGTGAAACCATTGTTCAAAAAAAGCGTAAGGATAAACCAACCAACAACTGGCCTGTCAGCTTAACCTCAGTGGTGGGGAAACTTTTAGAAACAATAATCAGGGACAAAATTAACAGTCACTTATACAAGTAAGGATCAATTAAGGAAAGCCAGCACTGATTTGTTAAAGGCAAATCGTGTTTAACTAACTTGATTGAGTTTTTTGATGAGGTAACAGAGAGGGTTGATGAGGGCAATGCAGTTAATGTGGTGTACATGGACTTTCAAAAGGCGTTTGATAAAGTGCCACATAATAGGCTTGTCATCAAAGTTGAAGCTCATAGACAAATAGGGGCAGTGGCAGCATGGATATGAAATTGGCTCAGTGACAGGAAACAGAGAGTAGTGGTGAATGGTTGTTTTTTGGACTGGAGGGAGGCACACACTGGTGTTCCCCAGGGGTCGGTACTGGGACCACTGCTTTTCTTGATATATATTAGTGACTTGGACTTGGGTGTACAAGGCACAATTTCAAAATTTGCAAATGACACAAAGTTTGGATGTGTAGTGAACAGTGAGGAGGATAGTGATAGACATCAATAGGACATAGACAGGCTGGTGGAATGGGCGGACACGTGGCAAATTAAATTTAACGCAGAGAAGTGTGAAGTGATACATTTTGTTCGGAAGAACGAGGAGAGGAATTATAAACTAAAGGGTACAATTTTAAAGGGGGTGCAGGAACTGACAGACCCGGGGGTATATGTGCACAAATCGTTGAAGGTGATAGGAGAGGTTGAGAAAGCGGTTAAAAAAGCATACAGGATCCTAGGCTTTATAAATAAGTGCATAGAGTACAAAAGCAAGGAAGTTATGATGAACCTTTATAAAACACTGGTTCGGCCACAACTGGAGTATTGTGTCCAATTCTGGGCACCGCACTTTAGGAAGGATGTCAAGGCCTTAGAGAGGATGCAAAAAAGATTTACTAGAATGGTTCCAGGGCTGAAGGACTTCAGTTATGTGGATAGACTTGAGAAGCTGGGGTTGTTCTCCTTAGAGCAGAGAAGTTTGAGAGGAGATTTGATAGATATATTCAAAATCATGAAGGGTTTAGACAAAGTAGATAGAGAGAAACTGTTCCCATTGCGGAAGGGTCAAGAACCAGAGGACATAGATTTAAGGTGATTGGCAAAAGAACCAAGTGCGACATGAGGAAAAACTTTTTAACACAGCGAGTGGATATGATCTGGAATGCACTGCCTGGGGAGCTGGTGGAGGCAGACTCAATTGTGGCTTTTAAAAGGGAATTGAACAAGTACTTGACCGGAAAAAATTTGCAGGGCTATGGGGAAATGGCGGGGGAGTGGGACCAGCTGAATTGCTCTTGCAGAGAGCCGGCACAGGCTTGGCGGATCAAATGACCTCCTTCTGTGATGTAACCATTTTATGATTCTATGATTCCGGTGTTCGAGTGCATTTATATATCATTGTGTTGTGTGACCAATATGTAGGTCGATATCCACCCTTGCTTCAGAAGGAATATTTTGAGGTAGCACCAAGAGGTGGTAAGAGAAATTAACGCTGCAGACAGGATACCAAAGGCTATTCTTGCAAATCGTCCAAATGCTTAATACAAAGAGGGATTGACAGAGAACTCGGAGAAAATTGACCTTTTAGTCTGAGGTTGGTGTGGGCTGCAGAGGAGAGAATAATAGAGGCTAAGACTCAAAAATACGTTTTTTAATTCATTAAAGGTACTACAACCTCAGGCTCCCAGTATGTTGGGGTTAAGGCAGGTCATTGGGGCAGTTCAGATTGAGCTTTCCCTCCATCTAACATACAATATAGCCGATCATTTGTAGCATAGAAATATCTCGCCTTGTTAGGCACAAACTTTGCAGGAACATACAAAAATTAACAGACAATGAAACAATGTAAGATGGTACCTTATAAATAGGACAGACCAGATGCTAAACATATGGACAAACTGGTTAGATGTGTTGGGTATGTTTGTAATATAGCATCTTTAGCCAAATTCATCTTTATTGCCAGGCAAACCTTATTCCTGAAAATATTACATTTTGGTAATTCGATTATTTTGAATGAAATAATAAAACTGACTCCAGGCTTTCAAAACCTCTGTGTTAAAAGTATATTCTGGGCTTCCCTGATTCTCAATGAATATTTGCCTGACTTGGCTGGTACTGAGTCTGTAAAATCAAGAAAATCCATATCCAGGTGAGCTAGCTAATCTGAGCCAGGTCAGCAATGGGTCCATTGGAATTGGTCTCAGCATTTCATGGTTAGCAAGAGAGAACAAAATAAGCCAGGTGTTCTGTTTCAGATCATGGTGTGGTAATACCTGCTGAAAAGTGCAAGTGTATGGCTGTTAAATGAAGATGAGATCGGGCTTTGCTGCATTGCTCCCCACTGTTAAATAACCTGTCTTCACTTACTATCTAGATTTACAAGTGAGGAATGGCAATTTGAGCAAGAGGGCTGCTGGTGATATAGAGCTGTATCCATTAGGTGTCAGCACCTTCAGGAGGGAAGGGGTTAAGCACTATGAGGGTAATTTTCACCTTCACTATCTGGGCAATAATCGAGCAGAATGGGTCGCCCACCCATTGTAGAACTAACAATTACTCCTTAACTACAGTATATTTCAGTTGAGACCACATGGGATGCCCACCATACTATCCTGTCCACTCCAAATTATTGTAAATACATTTCACTTCAAGCTAAAACTAACAGTCAAATTTATTTACAAGTAAAGATAAGATTTATTTACAGAAGCAATCAGACACCGTAAGTTACTGATGGATTAAAATGGCCTAGCAGAAGTCAATTTTTAAATCACATTTACTCTATGTAAAGCCTTATAAAATTATAACACACATCTTTTATTATTTGATGCTCTGCTTTTGTGACAATATCTCAATCTGAACCACGTGCTAATATTTATATAGTGAATGGTCCAGCAGGTTTAATGCTGGAATTGAAGAGCTCAAGCTAGTTCAAGCACTTAGCCCACACCTTATGCTTTAATTAGCTCTATGTCCCCATTCAAGCATAAAACATGCTAGATCATTTACTACAGCCTCAATACATTTACTTTCCTGGCCTAGAAATTGGGTTATGCCGGGCCTCATTTACATGAGATTAGCAAGCTGCAGCCACCTGCTGGCCGGTGAAGATGATTTCAATTTGGGGCCGCTATGCCACCCGCATCATCCCTCAGGTAGATCCTGTGAAAGAGGGCAGCGATTGGGAGAGGGATGGGGCAATCGGGAGGGGGCCAAGCGGGGCAGTGCAACGGCCTTCGGTACTGCAGTGAAGTCAGAAGGAGTACACCTGCACCTCACGGCTCCACGTTTGGATAAGTTTATTTAAAAAACTTACCTTTTGGTGGCCCTTTAAGGACCACTGATTAGCGCAGAGCCGGCTGCGTTTAGGGCAGCTTAATTTTGCAAAGGGAGCTTCAAACATTCGTTTGGTCCCCTACTTGCACATGCAAAGGGCCTAATGCATGTTTCAGTTGTGGGTCCTAGACGCCTCTTTTTCTGCCTTTACCAATATGGCGGGCAGTGCACTTCTGGTCCGTAATGATTGCATGCTCCATGCCTGCCATATTATATATTTAGGTGCTCATTTTGTGCCTGAAAAACAGATGCTGCGCAATCAAATTTCTGTGTTTTAATTTCCATCTGAAATTGACAAATTAGGATCCACCAGCTATATGTCAGTTTCCTGTTTTGCAACCCTCAGGTAATTCTAACAACAATAATTTTCATTTATATAGCACCTTTAACATAGAAAAATGTCTCAAGACACTTTACAGAGGAGAAAAAGGTCATGTGCGAAGGCTTTGGGGGAGGTTGAGAAGAGGTGACTTGGTCAAGGAAATGTGTTTTGAAAAGACTTTTAAAAGTCGGAGAAAGATAGAGGTGGAGGGGTTTGGAGAGGGAGTTCCAAAGAGTAGAGCTGAAGCTGATAAAAGCTAAAAGCTCTGCCACCTCACACTGCATAGCATGTTTTCCAAATAAAAGATATTAATATTCTAAAAAAAAAGTATTGAAATTGTGCAACTGCATAGACTCAAGCAAGATTCATTATATAGGATGCTTCTTTGCAAATGGATATAAAATCCATACATATCCCTCATATCTATGTATAAATTATGATTATTGACCTTTATGCTGGATCAGAAAAGAAAGCTTATTTTTGCGAGGAGGTTGACCACCTCTGTTTCCCCACCAGTAACCTGCTGTATCACATGCCACCAGTACTTATTCCAGTATAAAATAACAACAACTTGCATCTCCTGGCAGCAAGACATCCCAAAGTGCTTTACACAAAGAAGGAAAAGAGAATGGTGGACACCACGCAGGAGGAGAAGGGGGAAAATGGGACTTGGCTGAAGGAAAAGGTTTTGAGGCTTTTAAAAGCAGGGATGGAAATAGAAAGCTGATGGGAACTAACCAGAGAGTTCCAGAAAGCAGCACTGTAGTGGCTAAATGAGTGGTCGTCAATGGTGGAGTGGAGAGAGCAGGCGACTGGGAGAAGAGAGTAATATTGGAGTAGATTGTGAGTACAGGGATGTAAGGCAGGTGAAAATCATAAAGTGTTTTGTGGCCATGGTGGAATTTGAAACTTAGGATGAGAATTTTGAAGTCAGCTCACTGAGGCAAGGAGCCAGTAGGATTTGGGATGATGGGGATAATGGGAGTACAGGTGAGGACGCAGAATGCAATGTTTTAGATAAGTTGAAGTTTGTCGAGACTAGTGATCTGGGAGTGTGTTACAGAAATTAACCTCATGGTGATTAAGGCATGGACTAGGGTTTTCTGTGGTGATGGGGGTAGGGCAGAGACAAGTCAGGGTGGAAGCAAGTAGAGGTAGAATCAGAGGCAGGAATGTTAGGGAGGTGGAAGGAAGCAGTCTTGGTAATGATGTGGATGTGTGGGAGGACTAGGGGGTCAAACAACAGGAAAAATGGTTAGTTGACTATAGTACCAGCAGGCGGTCCGTTCGATGGAACCGTACTACAGCAAGTAGTCAACACCCCCAGGAGAGGAGGAAAGAAAGTTAGTGAGAAAAAAGAAACAGTGAAGTGTATACACTTTATGGAGATGTGAAACCTTTTTAAAACTGCATTCCAATACCATTTATAAGAGTCAATGATGACACATGCAGTTTTTAGGATGCAGTTTCAATGTAATTGACCATTTTTTCTCAGCAAATCAGTGGAGTGACATAATTACAGGACAGATATATAATTTAGGAGGTAGTGCTTGCTTTCCTAGCTTAAAATAGATTGACCTTCCAAAACTATCACAAAACAAAGCAGTAAACACTGCTAATATGATCTCCCGAACAATATAATTGGACACAAGAAACTGAAACCAAGGACTTTGTTTTAGCACAGCAAATATTATACCATTAAGGTTTTCTGGTATGTGTTAATCTTTCAAATGGCTGGAATATTTAATAGTTTTGTACAAAAGTCCAAAATAAAGAAGAAAGGAGAAAATATTATTCAGAAAAACTATATGGCTAAAAGACAAAAAGTGAAAAAAAATGTTTGAAATATTAGATTTTGGAAATTTCACCTTGACGGTGATAATTTGTTTCCAGTCCTCCCAGCTATGTCTGCCAACTTTTATTGGAATCTGCAATGCTACCTCAACTTTGTAGACCTTTGTCAACTTATATATTATCTGGTATAGAAAAAGTGACCCTGGAGCATTACTCCAAAGTAAATCAAGGGGGCATTGATTTAAACTGGTGAATGGCAAAGTTGTGGCTGATGTCTGGAAAAATTTCTTCCCACAAAGTGTAATCAACACTTAAAATAAACTTGCAGGAAAAGGAGCAAAGGCAAAAACCTTAGTGCTTGTCAAGAGCCTAATGGGTAGGGTGATAGGGGACTGTAGGTTTTCTTTCCGAGTGGCTGAGTTAAGATGGGCAAATGGATTTCATCATCCGCATTCATCTTTTGATGTTTGTTTAAAATCTAGGAACAGCGCTATTAAATTATTGAAGTACCAGGTTATAAAGACTGAGAGTGTTAATATCAAACTCACGAGCAAGGGCCTATTGGTTGGAAGCCCTGTATTAACCACCAATGGTCCACCATCGCGATAAGCCACACTGATCAGAAGCTCCCAAGTTTGATTCCTCGTCTGAGGCATTATAATTGACTTCAGTGTCTCTGGGCCACGGAGGCAAAAGTCAGCCAGGACACCCATTCCTGACTGCTATCCAGTGATACTCGTTATAGTGTATGTTTGGATGTTGAGTGGGAACAGGATCCGATTCAGTTGCAGATCTCTGCATTGCAAAATATCCTCCCAGTATCACTGTCAAATCTCACATACGAATGGCCACTTGGGCGAAGTACCAAAAGACTTCCTGCACCCACTGCGTTGTGCTTTAGCAAAAAAAAAGGCACCACTTTAGCACCATGCAAAAGTGTTAACCCCTTCCTGCAGATACCATTTCCTGCTTTATATTTTTATTTCGGTAGGCTACCATGTAAATTAGCTCATTCTGTCAGCTTAGGAAATGTTGTGATCATTACAGACTGGTACTTAAATATGGTGGCACAGTACAGTACGATATTTCTCACCTGCAGTTCCCTTCTCAGTACGTTTTTGGTACCAATATTAAGGGGAGGTGCCAGCTCAAGGTTAGAGGGGAAAAAGTTCCTCAATCATCCTGGCCACTTTTGTGCATCTCCAAGTGGTGAGCAGAATCAGCAAAACCCTGAGAATAAATAGTTTGACTACAAGCTTAGGTGAGGAATGGTAAATGATATTAGTGAGGAATAGGGCATTAGAAAGAACACAGAGGGAAAGAAGATAGTTTAAAAAGGAATTTTATTCTTTAGTTTATTGTTTTTGGATAAACTTACAATCACATAACTGCAATCATAATGAGCGGTATTTTGAATATATGGGTCTGATCAGATCATTGCTGCATATTTTCTGACACTTACAATCTGACCCCAGTTCCCGGAATGCACATATTGCAGTGACAAATGTGAGACTCACTCACTGACATAGCTCCATCCAACTCCAACTGCAAACCTTTCCCATTTAGTAAAGTGGGATTTTATGCAGGCACTTGCTACAATTCACATCATTTCCATCACATGTTCTAGTGATTATGGTCTTGAGCAAATGAGAACAAGGGACAATAATACTCAACAGTGTCTGCAATATTGAGCAGACTTACATAATATTTCCATTAGTCTGTTGCACTGCAGTGAGGATACCAGCAATATCTTAGCTCCATAGGTCACCTGTTCACTGGATAACTTTGCTGAAACACTGAGGGAGCTCCAGCCACACCAATATTATTCAATTCTATCCCTATGCCTACAACGGTAAATTTATAGATTTTCTTCCTGGTTTTGTCACCCACCATTTATGTAGCAAACAAGTTGATTACCTATAGATTTCCAGATCTCGGCCAATGCTGTTCAGCATTTCAACCAGGTGTGCAAGAGTGGCCTGGGATAATCTACATTCCTACCCTCAGCTCAACACCTATGCCTGATAACATTGGAAGCCCAGGTTTTGGGTAACTGTAACCTTGAAATTAGCCATTCCATTGCACTAGATGCAGGCTCATTAATACAATGAATCACTTTACTGCACTTGGTTTCTGCTACCTTCACAGTGCAGCACTAAACCAAACCATATAGATCATGAAAGTCTGAAGTTTGACTCCTGGTCTGTGTTGAACGACCTGATGACAGCTGGAGTGCTGCAATGGGCCTCAGCATTGTCAGAAGCAAGTGGAAACAATGAGCCAAGGTTCTCGCTCTTAATTGCTATCCAGTGATTTCTGTTGGAAAGTGTGCTTGGTTAGAAGCATGTCAACATCAAATGAGGACAGGGTTAGACACTGAGCAAATACTTTCCTGACACTCAAACCCCGATTGAAAGGGAGGGTGGCACATCCGAGGATATGCAGGTCCAGCTGACCTTAACGGCCAGGATTTATTTCTATTACCTGGCCGGTGGGCAGGAGCAGGAATTCAGCGGCAGGAGGCCGCAGCCAGGGACCCAGGTAAGTGGTGGGGTGATCGGGGAGGGGGCATCCCAAGGCAAGGCGAGACCCAAGGCTTCCTCATGAGTTTTGGAGTCCTGGCCCACAAGGAAACCTAAAATAAATTTTTAAAAAACTTATCTGCCTGAGCCTCTTCTGGCTCACGATCCACCACCCCGCAGGTCTGGCCTGATGGGGAAGCCGTCACTGCTATCCCGTTCAGGCCGCCCACTAAAATTGCAGCTCAGGTCCCGATGACATCATCGCGACCAGATCTACATGTTTAAAGAAGGACCCTTCTGCCTTCCTGTGGGTGTCCTACTCAAAAGAGGTTAACATCAGGACACAGCGAGATCAGAGGAGATAAGTCGCTGCCCTAGTTTTAACTGCCCCTTGGGTTTCTGCTAGGCATGAGGGAGTTAAATTCGGGGCCTCAGTGTCCAAGTTCACACATGAAGAATGGTTACTTGATTGCTCAATGAATCATACCCCATTATGAATTGCAGCTTTCAGGACAGCAGGGGAGGAAATATAAGAAACCCATTCTTTCTCAACAAGTTTGTTTCAAACACTTCATATTATTTTAATAGGTTGTACAATTTGAAATGCTGTTTGCTTTAAATGTCCTCAAACCAGTAGCAACAGATAAAGATTGTAGAGGGGACAGTGGCTGTAATGTGAGCTCTGACACTATGACAAAAATGTGCACATTACAAAAATGTTAACATATTAATGTTCACTTTAAGGGCAATATATTCCATACTGACTTCAACATGATGTGGCTGTACATTTTGTAATCGTTGGAATGAGTTATTTAGATCTTCCATCTTGAAAGATATTGCCTTTGCTTTTTTAAAAAAAAAATCTTTCTCCTCCCCTCTCCCCACTGACCCCTATCACAAATCAGTAAGTCCACATTTTACACCCCAGAAAAAATGTGAAAATGAATGATTTCTTTAGTGCGTAGTTTCTAGAGGATGTCACAGCTTTTGCTGGTGGCAGGTAGTCATTAAGAGGGGGGAAACATAAGCTTCATGTTTCAGTGGGACAGAAATAAGGTGTTTATTCACAGTTCATTTTAAATGTTACCTCAAAAAATCATGTATTGTACAGTGCTGGGGATACAAGGTGGGCAATCACTCTTATTCTACATAAAAACATTTATTTCATGCTATATATTCATAAATAGAATTTAAGTGAACAGGGTCAAAAATTAGCTGCCAAAATCTTATTTTGTTAAAATTAAAGGTCGTTAACCCATATGCCATTGGCTAAACAGGAAACCCGTAGAGAGCAAGCACTAAAAGTTCCATGGTTAGTGCTTTAAATGATTAATCCTTTAAGTGGTTCTGATACATATCAATGCTTTATTAATAAGTAGCAGATGATAGAGAAGTTGGGTCAAGTTACTCCAGTTTTCTTTCAAAGCCAACCGTTATAAAAATTAGGCATGAGACAGATTATTCAGGTCAACATATTTCTTGATCTAAAGAGACATTTTTTTTTAAAAAATCAATCATTTTATAAATTTTACTTTTTTGCTCTGAGTTCACAATAAGGCAGCTAATGATTAAGAAAGATAGCTGGAGTATATTAGCAAGATTCACTCTCGCACTTCCTCTCGGGGTCGGGGAGCTTCCCAGTCTTATGGGGAGGGAGGGTTTGTGGGAAATTGTACAAATAGTCCTTCCCTGCACCATTTAAGTGCCGCCCGACAGCCAATGTAAGCTGCTTTTATATTGCAGGAGACCTGTGAATTGGGAGCCAGGATTATTAACATGGGTCTTATTGCAATGCAAGAGCAGCTCAAGACTGGCATTGACGGAGAAATTCAAAGGCCAGACATCATGCTCTCGTGTGAAAAGAGCAATTTAGATTTATTATTTGGGCAAGTGATTAAAAAGAAATGCTCATATCCACTCAAAACCTTAATTTGACTGTATTGGGTCATTTTATGCAAAATTCTAGGACTCAGGAAAGAAAAAGTGCCACATGTGGTAATTTTAGAAATTTGCAAGGTTTATCATGAGATATTGCACATTACCAAAGCACTCGCCCTTTTATTATTAAAAGACACTTATCCTCATCTTGTACAGGCTGCGCTTTTTGACATTAGTTGCATTGTTTGTGGAGGTAACACACTTAGACATTTGCCCACTGACTTTGATGAGCACATAGCAGTATCAATTCATACAAGGGCTCCTCAGCCACTCAGGCTAAGGCTACAATAAAATTACTTATTTCTGAAAGTTAAAAATGTGATCAGTTTTGCTTCCTCCTCTCCAACTCAGTGCCCGAAAAGGTACAGTGATGAAGGGCTACCTTGAAACCTTTTCGATAGCTCACAATTCTGATCAATTCGGAAGTGACAATCGTAATAACACTACAATTTTTATTCTAGAACTGCATCTAACACTATGGGTTATACCAGATATTCTTATTTGCATTCAAATTTCTTTGCGGGCAGTAACCTTGATGGCACCACTTCTAAATTAACCAAAGTAAGTGATACAAGGTTGGTTATCTGAATACTTTGAAACAGATTTCAAACTATCTAATGCAGGATTTGAAAAGCATTATTTTATCTTTCCTTCAGTTGGGCAGATGCTTTTGACCCAAATATCTTCCCAAAAATATGGGAATGCTGGAGTTAGACAGCAGGTTTGTTAGCATCAGTACAGCAATAAGCTGAGCTGATGTTTTGGGTGAAGACTTTTAGTCAGAGGTCATTCGTTATCTTTCCTCTTTATGGAAGCCAACTGACCTGCAATGTATTTCGAGCATTCTGATTTTGTTTGTTTACAGCAATTGCAGTTTTATCTGTATTAAAAAAACATGGGTTCCCCAGGCTGTTGTTGATTGACATCCTGCAAGAATTATCAATTAGTAAGAATTTGAAAATTGCTTCGATAGAATATTTAGCAGCAGTTTGTTTGACAGTTAAACAATAAGACTTCTCACAATAATAATTCAGGGGATCACTGTTCAAGATATATAAGGCAGCAGAATTGTATTGCAAACTATCAAGCAACAGTTTTTAATTATCTTCTGTGATCCCATTTTCAAAGCATTTTTCCCTTACTCCATGGGTTTCCTTCAGCTGTACCCCAATTCTTGACTAGGCAGGAAGCCAGGAAACCTTTCCCCATTCCTCCAAAGGCTTTTCCTAACTGCAACAAAATTGTTAGGAGACATAACAGGAGTGGCCTACTACAACTTACTCTGATTTCTCTCCCCCCGCCAATCACTTCATGGGGAGGGACATCAGCCTCTGCTTGATGTCTTCTCCAGATCGCTAAGCAGAGACTGAAATTCACCATGGAGCTAACCTTAATATACCCTCTATAACACCAGGTGTTTAGAGTCACCATGCCACCTAGAGGGCATTTTATTACTAACATCAGTACAGAAGAGAAATTATAATACAACCATTTTCAGAAAACACATACAATTACCTATAGTGCACTTGCACCTAGGCAGAGTGCTACTTGTTCTGCAAGATCTTTACAGACACTTGTTTATTAAAATTACAACACTTAATTATACCACTTAATGAACAAATAGTACACAGGGAATGAATACAGAAACAATAATAAACATTCCAGCCTCCATCCCACCCACTAAACATTCGTACCAGAAAAAGTTAAAACTTTTGTTGATATTATGGAACCATTTAGGAGCCAAAAACATGAATGATACAAATAATGATATGCTAAGAATGTGTGTATTTATTACAGTGTTGGTGTTCTTAATACTGTTACAGGCATAAGATTGCAGATAGTTAATTAAATTTTAAATCTGAAGTACTTTGCACAAATGCTTCCACCACATGTAACCACAAGCATAGAAAAAAGCTTGTGTTTAAAATGTGCAAGGGTGTGGAAGTGAGCTGAACTTAGCATATCTGGAATTGGGAAGGGCTTGCTGCAATTCCATCAGGTGCTTAGCCCAGTTCAGCTACATTCTGCAACAAATTCCACTGTGGAGAATAAATAGAAAAGCAGGCAAGCCATATGCAGTCTTTCTAATCAACAGCCAGTACACAACATGTGACCTGGGCAATGCTAATTTAAGGGAATTAAAAGCGGGGAAAGGTGAAAACTTTTATGAACAAGGAATAAACGTAAGTCACATTTTTAAAAGTGTGCACTTCAATAGAAAAAAATTAAAAGTGATTTATCTTTCAAATCCAAATATAATCTTTACTACAACCCCACTTACTGGACAGTCGTGGGCCCCGCGTAACTGAAGGTAATTTAAAGGAAAATCCTGAGCCAAGATGTATGAGATGTAAGATTGTACTAAGGTTATGAGAACTTTTGCTTCAGCTTTTTCTGAAAAAACACTGGCAGGAGGGAGAGGACCGCCAAGAGCATGAGAACAAAGACTGAATTCCAGGAAACAGCCTCTCCTGCTGTCGTAAGTTGGTAAAGGGTTGTGCCAGCTTTAATAGCCACAAACGATGGAGGTGCTACTCCTGAAGGGAAACAAAAAGAATTGGTTTAACATTTTCTTTAGTGACGATAGCTTATAATATCCATGTCATTTGAACTTTGACGTTAACATTCTAACGGTTAAGGAATACTTTGATTAAAATTGATTCATAGCTCCCCCGATAGTGTATTAAGCCATATACATCAGAAGATCCATGGACTATATTGAGTTGGCTAATTTCAGGCAGGGCAGTGATAAGAGCACTAAAATTGACTTCAGTAGTCCTGGGCCAGGGAAGCAAAAAAAAACAGCATTCTCTATCTAATTTCTGGAAAGTGCGCTAAACATCTGGCTTGGTTAAGATGAGGCTTAGTCCCGTTGAGTCTACATTCAACTTGCATTAGTACAAAATTGGCTTTTCAACACTAAAATTAATCTACTTGACTTAAAAGCAATATGTCCGCTTACGGGTACAGAATTTAAAAAGTATTTGTTTGCTTTCATCTTTCCATACTTCTATCATTTCCCTCCAGCTCAAGGGACAGGCCATGGGCTTTTCCACAGGTGCTTTCTCAATAGGGTCCTCTTTGGTCTGGGTGGCAGGAAAGTGACCCATGCACCACTTTGCTCTGTTTACACACAAGAGTAGAGTCGGTTTCTTGTGTAAATCAGCTCCTGGATCCATGCACGCTTGAATGGCTTTGGCAATACGGCCACGACACATCCACAAAGTACTGATGTCATGACGTCAGCGACGACCAGCTCCACTCACGTGCAAACATAAGGCATCAGAGCACTCAGGTTGCTCTCACATTACCCAAACTCCAGAAGCCTCAGTGTAAAAGCACCTAAAGGGTGACCTGCGTTATTTAAAGGGCGGAGGCAGGCAGAAGTCTTCCCCCTACTCCTTTTGCACCTTCTCTTCCTTGGAGCACCTCACCTCTCCTCTCCTTTAAAATCCTCATTCTCTATCACCCATCCAAGTTTCTCACCGAGATATCTTCACTGCTTTCCTCCCTCAGCACTTGCACAGAGCGACTTCTCATCCTTCATGATTTCAATCTCCATCTCAACTCACCTTGCCATCTCTCCTGAGTTCACTGCCCTATCTTTTCTTAACTTCTCCCTCCATATAAACCCTCCTGCCCATATTCACGACCACACCCTCGACCGTACCATATCGCATGGTCTCTTTATTCCCATCATTTCAGTCACAGACAAGGTCAGGTTTGATCACTTTCTTGTATCCGTCACCATTCACATCCCCATTCCAAACTCACTTCCTTCTGCATCCACACCGGAATAAAAACTCTCCCCCAAGTCGTTTAAAGCCGCACTTTCAAACTCCCAACTGTCCAGCCTTTGGTCCTCCCATTTACCACGATACTTGTACAGCTGTTGATCTGCTCAGATACTCCATCTCCTCTGCCCATGATGCCCTTGTACCTAGTAAAACCCTTACCCTCTCACTTCCTCAAGTCTAAAAGTAGCAGAATTGATTGCATCTGGCACTAAACTGGTTTAGCTACTCATAGTCAGATCTGGTTGGACCACATCAAGCACCATTGGGCTCTGCTCTTCTCTGCTAAAACTGCTCACTTCTCCAGGATTATCCTGGAATGCAAAGATAACCCCCCCCCCCCACCCAAGTTTCTTTTCTCCACTACCAACCGTCTCCTCCAACAAGTGCAATGAGCTCATTGACTACTTTGTCACTAAGATTGGGAACATCCGTTCAGCTGCCTCTGCCGCATTCCCCCCAACCTCCAAGGTCCCCCCCTTCCCTTGTCTTTCTCTAGTTTCTCCCCAACCTCCTCTCGTGCCCTCTCCAAGCTCATGCCGTCCACCTCTCTTAATTCCATTCCCACTAAACGGCGAACTACCCAACTTCCCTTTCTGCTCCCTATGCTTGCTGACATTGTAAATGGTTCCCTCCTCTCAGGTATTTCCCCCCCCGGCCTTTCAAAACTACCGTTATTACCCCATTCCTCAAAAAGTCCACCCTCTGCCTATCTGTTTTTGTAAACTACCGTCCCAAATCCAATCTTCCCTTATCTACAAAGACCTTGAACATATTGTCGCCTCTCAAATCAGTGCCCACCTTTCCTGCAACTCCTTGTTTGAATCTCTCCAATTAGATTTCCGCCCTGCCACAGCACTGAAACTGCTCTAACCAAAGTCACAAATGACATCTTCTGTGACTGACCATGGTGGACTATCCCTCTGCATCTTTCTCGACTTCTCTGTAGCCTTTGACATGACTGACCACAACACATCCTCCTCCACACCTCTCCTTTGTTGTCCACCTCAGTGGGACTGCCCTCGCTTAGTCCCACTCTTATCTAACAAATCATCGTCAGAGCATCTCCAGCAATGGCTTCTCTTTCCGCTCCCGCACCATTACCTCTGGAGTCCCCTGAGGATCTATCCTTGGCCCCCTCCTATTCCTCATCTACATGCTGCCATTCAGTAATATCAAAAGACAGAGTGTCAGGTTCCGCATGTACGCTGACGACACCCAGCTCTATCTCTCCACCACCTGTCCTGACCTCTCCACTTCTAGCGTGGCCAGCTTCCTTGTCTCACATTCAGTTCTGGATGAGCTACAACTTCTGCCAGTTGAACATTGGGAAGCACAAAGTTAACGTCTTTAATCCCCCCCACCCCCAACCACAACTTCTGTTCCCTTGCCACCGTTTGCCCGTCTCTGCCCCTGCCTCAGCTCATCTGCTGCTGAAACTCTCTTCCGTGCTAGTCACCTCCAGACTTGACTACTGCAACGCTCTCCTGGCCAGCTTCCCATCCTCCATAAACTTGAGCTCATCCAAAACTCTGCTGCCCATATCCTAACCTGCACCAAGATCCACTCACCCATCACCCTTGTGCTCGCTC
Organism: Heptranchias perlo; assembly: GCF_035084215.1. Taxonomy (NCBI): domain Eukaryota; kingdom Metazoa; phylum Chordata; class Chondrichthyes; order Hexanchiformes; family Hexanchidae; genus Heptranchias; species Heptranchias perlo. The sequence goes on from NC_090336.1 coordinate 36,007,872, forward strand.
AATTACATTGCCTCCCAACCCAAAACACCAATTTAAAATTCTCATCTTTGTATTCAAATTCCTTCATTTCCTCACCCCTCCCCATCGCCGACATCCTCCAGCCCTACAACCTTCTGAGATCTCTGCGTTCCTCCAACTGTGGCTGCTTACAAATCCCCCACTCCCTTTGCCCCACCACTGGCGGCCATGTCTTCAGCCGTCTCGGCCTTAAGGTCTGGAATTGACCTCCCTAATCCTCTCATCATTTAAATACCCTCCTAAAAGCCTCTCTCTTTGACCTTTCAGTCTGCCCTCTTGATATCTCCTTCTTTGGCTTGGTGTCAATTTTTGTCCAATTACACTTCTGTGAAATGCCATGGGACATTTTCCTACGTTAAAGATGCTATATAAATGCAAATTGTTGTTATTGTATACTGAGTCAACTCCTGTACCTGCATATGCTGAAATCATGTTACAGAATGATGAATCAGACCGAATGTGCTTAGTGGCCAATAAACTAAGCTGTGGGAACCATTGGCATTTGGGAAGACTGGGTCGTCACTCCAGCAGGAATTATAAGACCCGTTAGCTTTATCATTGGTGGCGCTGCTGGCTCCACATGTCAGAAGCTGGCAACAGAACCATAGCATAGAAGTCCCTGCCTTGCAGCTTCTCCAGCGTTTGCTGCTTGCAACAGAAGTTGAGAGGCAAACTGAAACCAGCTTTTCTACTGACTACCTAGTGGTCTTGATGATTACAAAAACTCACACATGATAGTCAGGTTAGGAATCACAGTCCCTTCAGTAATCTAAACAGCTGGATAAAGTGTTCCCCTTAAACTGGCGTTGTTGCATCCTATGGCTGCCTTGATGTGAAAAATACAGGGGTCTGGATCAATGCTGTTAGATTAACACTAAAACAGAGGGTTCAAAAGGCTCCTGATTTATTTCATCAAAGTTTTAAACTGAAAAGAACTGTGATGGCAGTTTTAATAAAGAAAGTTGGTGGGGCTACTTTCCCAATAGTCGAATGGGTAAAAACACACTGGTTGGAGTACTTAGCCGGACAGACTGGAAGGTCTCGGGTTCGATTCCTGATCTGTGTTGAGTCAGGTGATCTCAGCTGGACCAGTAGCTAGTGAGCTATAAGGGCCTCCGTACCCATGGGTGTGCAGGGATATTGAGCAAGGCCAAGATTGAGCATGGTTATCGTGTTCTGCACAGATATTGCCACTGTCTTGCTTATATAAAAGATGGCTGCTTGAGGAGTTTGGGCGGAGATGGAACTGTATCCAAACACAAGCCAAGCTTCAAGAAAGGAGAAAACTAGAGTAGGAGGGGACAGGGGAGAACCAAGTTGCTATAGTTAGACTGAAGTTTTGGCAACAGTAATTTTTTAATTAAACAAATAATCGTCTTACCCAACTTCTCCATTATGGAATCCATTAGAAGAGAAAAAGAAATTTAAAACACACAGCCATTTTAAATGCTTATTTTAAAACATGAGCTCACAACAAACAGCAAGAAGAGTCTTCAAACTTATCAGTAACTGTAGCTCAATCTTACAAGCTCATATTTTCACCCAGCAGCATTTAAAACAGTCAGATTTTCCTCTTCCAGAGAGAAGTCAGGCATGACCCTGTGGGAAAGTTTGACCTAGATGAGCTGACATATAATTAGATTTAATAAAAATTCACCAGCCTATCAATGTCACAAAGCAAGATAAAATAAAATTTCATATTTACATGCACATATAAATTTGGTAAAACACTGCAGTCAGTTCTATGGAAAGCACACCAGTTTAAATGTGACACTGGTTATTAAAGCCCTGTTGATCACCCAGGTTTTCCGATTGAGGTTTTGCTTTATCCTAATTTAGATCCAAATGAACTGGGAAGTCCAAATGTAACTTTGAAAGGACACGGGTGCCAGACACAAAACCACCTGCATCATTCAATACAACAAACAGCAGGTCTGCGGTGACCTTTCCAACAAAACCCTCTTTGAAGTTTTTAAAAAGCAGCTTCATCATTACACAGAACCTTTGATATTTGGAAGATACTGGAAGAGCATAGTGGACTCCCTGTCCGCTGTCTTGACTGATCCATTGCTACAGAGAATAACTTAGCCTAAATCTGAGCAGTTACCATAATAGTTGTTCACCTTTCCAACTGAATACCCATTTATCAAAATAAAACATGCACAGTAACTTTCACTGGAGAATCGGTAATTAAACAGGATTAAGGTATGAAATCAGTAACATTTTTAGTACAGAGAAGGGGATACCATTTCTCACATTCTACACAAAATAATGGCTGATGTCCATATTTTCTCACTGGAGACATTGGCCAGGAAATTCCTCTGAGTCGTTCCTGCTCAGTCATCGCAACTTCGCCGGACAGAAGTGCAGTGAAAACTCAGTTTACATGATGGGGTGGGAGTGACATGCTGGTATAACATATTGATGTTATGATGGAGAGTGGGAGCTGATTGGAGGGAATTTCCAGCTTTTAACTTGGTTCATCATTCATGTCATCAATAATATTACAAACAGTAGTTTTCCCAAAGGGACAAACAGGACAGATGGTTGTTAGGTTGTTCCCAGCTCAGCCCCTCAGTAATGAATAAGTTCTAACTGAAATACACTTCATTAAAGCTTTTTATTTGCTCCTTGTAATGGCCAAGTGGGTAAATACATTGTGTGATGTTGTAATGTGCCATAAAGAACAGGTTCAATTGGGGGTAATATACTGGCATGGATTGAGAATTGGTTAACAGACAGAAAACAGAGTAGGAATAAATGGGTCTTTTTCAGATTGGCAGACTGTGACTAGTGGGGTACCGTAGGGATCGGTGCTTGGGCCCCAGCTATTCACAATCTATATCAGTGATTTGGATGAGGGGACCAAATGTAATATTTCCAAGTTTGCTGATGACACAAAACTATGTGGGAATGGGAGTTGTGAGGAGGATGTAAAGAAGCTTCAAGGGGATATAGACAGGCTAAGTGAGTGGGCAAGAACATGGCAGATGGAATATAATGTGGAAAAATGTGAAATTATCCACTTTGGTAGCAGAAACAGAAATGCAGAGTATTTTTTAAAAATGGTGAAAGATTGGGAAATGTTGATGTTCAAAGGGACCTGGGGTCCTTGTACATGAGTCAGTGAAAGCTAACATGCTGGTGCAGCAAGCAATTAGGAAGGCAAATGGTATGTTGGCCTTTATTACAAGAGGATTGGAGTACAGGAGTAAAGATGTCTTACTGCAGTTATATAGGGGCTTGGTGAGACCACACCTGGAGTATTGTGTACAATTGTGATCTCCTTACCAAAGAAAGGATATACTTGCCATAGAGGGAGTGCAACGAAGGTTCACCAGACTGATTCCCGTAGACTAGGCCTGTATTCGAGAGTTTAGAAGGAGAGGTGATCTCATTGAAACATACAAAATTCTTACAGGGCTCGACAGGGTAGATGAGGGAGGATGTTTCCCCTGGCTGGGGAGTCTAGAACCAGGAGTCACAGTCTCAGAATAAGGGGTAGGCCGTTTAAGACTGAGATGAGGAGAAATTTCTTCACTCAGAGGGTGGTGAATCTTTGGAATTCTCTATCCCAGAGAGCTGTGGAGGCTCAGTCATTGAGTACATTCAAAACAGAGATCGATAGATTTCTAGATATTAAAGGCACTAAGGGGTATGGGGATAGTGCAGGAAAATGGACCCGAGGTAGAAGATCAGCCATGATCTTGTTGAATGGCGGAGAAGGCTTGAGGGGCCGGATGGCCTACTCCAATTTCTTATGTTCTTAATCTCTGTTGTGCACTGAGTCAGGTGATCTCAGCTTCACTAACAGCTGGAGGTCATTGCAGAGTTCTTAGAAGATGAGGTTCAGTTCTGGGGGCACTTATGTTCGCTGTATATATCAATGATTTGGATCAAGAAGTAGTGTTGAAATTTGCAGATGATGTCAAAATAGGAGGTTCAATTAATTCTCTAGAAGATCAAAGAAAAGCAAAAGGGATGTTGATAAGATGGAGAAAAATGGGTAAAAAGTGGCAGATGGAAACCAATGTCAGTATGTGTGAGGTGATACATTTTAATGAAAAAAACAGTAATTATACGCTGAATGGAAATCGGTTCAGTGCTGTGGAAGAGGAGGACTTTGGGGGTACAGGTTCACAGAACATTAAAGGCAGCATCTTAGGTTGATAAGGCTGTAAAAAAAAAAGCTAATGGAATTCTAGGTTTTATCACGAGGTATAGAATATAAAAGCCAAGAGGCAATGAGGAGCCTATATAAGGCCGCACGGTACTGTGCGCAGTAATGGGCTTCACATTGTAGGAAGAGTATTGAGGCTTTAAAAAGGGTACAATGCAGATTCACTAGGACTCTCCGGTGTGAAGAAATACAAATATAAATATGAACACAAACAAAGACTTCAAAAGTTGGGTCCTTTGTTTCATTACAGCAACACAGGTTACGGGGTGATGAAAGAGCGGGAGAAGCGGCTGAGAGGAGCACACAAAGCGCGGGAGAAGCGGCTGAGAGGAGCACATAAAGAGCGGGAGAAGCGGCTGAGAGGAGCACACAAAGCGCGGGAGAAGCGGCTGAGAGGAGCACATAAAGAGCGGGAGAAGCGGCTGAGAGGAGCACACAAAGCGCGGGAGAAGCGGCTGAGAGGAGCACATAAAGAGCGGGAGAAGCGGCTGAGAGGAGCACACAAAGCGCGGGAGAAGCGGCTGAGAGGAGCACATAAAGAGCGGGAGAAGCGGCTGAGAGGAGCACACAAAGCGCGGGACCGACACTCTGAGACCAGCAGCAGAGTTCGGGGTGACGTCACCAGTCAGAAAGTGACGCGGCACAGGGGAGGCAGCTGATTGGTGAGTAGGTTCAGGTGAGTATTTCTACCATTTTACTGTTAGTAAAGTAATAAGAAAGGGAAGGTCTGCAGGTTTTATAGCAGGTAGTGTTTTTTTTAAGTGTACCTAGGTCCCGAGTATAGTTAACATTTTCTAATGTCAACGTAATTTAAAAGGGGTAATTAAGCTAAGGCAAGTCATGGCAGCAGACCTCGCACCCGTGATTTGCCCCTCCTGCAAGATGTGGGAAGTCATGGACACTACCAGTGTCCCTGCCGACCATGTGTGCAGGAAGTGTGTCCACCTGCAGCTACTGACCGATCGTATCTCGGAGCTGGAGCTGCGGGTGGACTCACTGTGGAGCATCCGCGATGCAGAGAAACTCGTGGATAGCACGTTTAGCGAGTTGGTCACACCGCAGGTAAAGGGAGTACAGGCAGGAAGTGAATGGGTGACCACCAGGAAGAGTAAGAGGTGCAGGCAGGTAGTGCAGGGGTCACCTGTGGCCATCCCCCTCTCAAACAGGTATACCGTTTTGGATACTGTTGGGGGTGATGGCTCACCAGGGGAAGGTGGCAGCGGCCAGGTTCATGGCACCGTGACTGGCTCTGCTGCACAGGAGGGCAGGAAAAAGAGTGGCAGAGCTATAGTGATAGGGGACTCGATTGTAAGGGGAATAGACAGGCGTTTCTGCGGACGCAACCGAGACTCCAGGATGGTACGTTGCCTCCCTGGTGCAAGGGTCAGGGATGTCTCGGAGCGGCTGCAGGGCATTCTGGAGGGGGAGGGTGAACAGCCAGTTGTCGTGGTGCATATAGCTACCAACGATATAGGTAAAAAACGGGATGAGGTCCTACAAGCTGAATTTAGGGAGTTAGGAGTTAAACTAAAAAGTAGGACCTCAAAGGTAGCAATCTCAGGATTGCTACCAGTGCCATGGGCTAGTCAGAGTAGGAATGACAGGATAGCTAGGATGAATATGTGGCTTAAGAGATGGTGCAAGAGGGAGGGATTCAAATTCCTGGGACATTGGAACCGGTTCTGGGGGAGGTGGGACCAGTACAAATTGGACGGACTGCATCTGGCCAGGACTGGAACCAATGTCCTTGGGGGAGTGTTTGCTAGTGCTGTTGGGGAGGGTTTAAACTAAAGTGGCAGGGGGATGGGAACCGATGCAGGAAGTCAGTAGGAAGTAAAGTGATGACAGAAACAAAAGGCAGTAAGGGAGAGTGTACAAAACATGACCGGACAGATGGTCTGAGAAAGCAGGGCAAAGACCAAGGGAAATCTAGATTAAATTGCATTTACTTCAATGCAAGAAGTCTGATGGGCAAGGTAGATGAACTCAGGGCATGGATGGGTACATGGGACTGGGATGTTATAGCTATTACTGAAACATGGCTAAGGGAGGGGCAGGACGGGCAGCTCAATGTTCCAGGGTACAGATGCTAGAGGAAAGATAGAGCAGGAGGTAAGAGAGGAGGGGGAGTTGCGTTCTTGATTAGGGAGAACATCACGGCAGTAGTGAGAGAGGATATATCCGAGGGTTCGCCCACGGAGTCTATATGGGTAGAACTGATAAATAAGAAGGGAGAGATCACCTTGATAGGATTGTACGACAGACCCCCAAATAGTCAATGGGAAATTGAGGAGCAAATATGTAAGGAGATTACAGACAGCTGCAAGAAAAATAGGGTGGTAATAGTAGGGGACTTTCACTTTCCCAAAATTGACTGGGACAGCCATAGCATTAGGGGCTTGGATGGAGAGAAATTTGTTGAGTGTATTCAGGAGGAATTTCTCATTCAGTATGTGGATGGCCCGACTAGAGAGGGGGCAAAGCTTGACCTCCTCTTGGGAAATAAGGAAGGGCAGGTGACAGAAGTGTTGGTGAGGGATCACTTTGGGACCAGTGATCATAATTCCATTAGTTTTAAGATAGCTATGGAGAATGATAGGTCTGGCCCAAAAGTTAAAATTCTAAATTGGGGAAAGGCCAATTTTGATGGTATTAGACAGGAACTTTCAGAAGTTGATTGGGAGAGTCTGTTGGCAGGCAAAGGGACGTTTGGTAAGTGGGAGGCCTTCAAAAATGTGTTAACCAGGGTTCAGGGTAAGCACATTCCTTATAAAGTGAAGGGCAAGGCTGGTAGAAGTAGGGAACCTTGGATGACTCGGGAGATTGAGGCCCTAGTCAAAAAGAAGAAGGAGGCATATGACATGCATAGGCAGCTGGGATCAAGTGGATCCCTTGAAGAGTATAGAGATTGCCGGAGTAGAGTTAAGAGAGAAATCAGGAGGGCAAAAAGGGGACATGAGATTGCTTTGGCAGATAAGGCAAAGGAGAATCCAAAGAGCTTCTACAAATACATAAGGGGCAAAAGAGTAACTAGGGAGAGAGTAGGGCCTCTTAAGGATCAACAAGGTCATCTTGTGGCAGAACCACAAGAGATGGGTGAGATCCTAAATGAATATTTCGCATCGGTATTTACGGTTGAGAAAGGCATGGATGTTAGGGAACTTGGGGAAATAAATAGTGATGTCTTGAGGAGTGTACATATTACAGAGAGGGAGGTGCTGGAAGTCTTAACGCGCATCAAGGTAGATAAATCTCCGGGACCTGATGAAATGTATCCCAGGACGTTATGGGAGGTTAGGGAGGAAATTGCGGGTCCCCTAGCAGAGATATTTGAATCATCGACAGCTACAGGTGAGGTGCCTGAAGATTGGAGGGTAGCAAATGTTGTGCCTTTGTTTAAGAAGGGCGGCAGGGAAAAGCCTGGGAACTACAGACCGGTGAGCCTGACATCTGTAGTGGGTAAGTTGTTAGAGGGTATTCTGAGAGACAGGATATATGGGCATTTGGAGAGGCAGGGACTGATTAGGAAAAGTCAGCATGGTTTTGTGAGAGGAAAATCATGTCTCACAAATTTGATTGAGTTTTTTGAAGGGGTAACCAAAAAGATAGATGAGGGCTGTGCAGTAGACGTGGTCTACATGGACTTTAGCAAAGCCTTTGACAAGGTACCGCATGGTAGGTTGTTACATAAGGTGAGGTAGCCAATTGGATACAAAATTGGATTGACGGCAGAAGACAGAGGGTGGTTGTAGAGGGTTGTTTTTCAAACTGGAGGCCCGTGACCAGCGGTGTGCCTCAGGGATCGGTGCTGGGTCCGCTGTTATTTGTTATTTATATTAATGATTTGGATGAGAATTTAGGAGGCATGGTTAGTAAGTTTGCAGATGACACCAAGATTGGTGGCATTGTGGACAGTGAAGAAGGTTATCTAGGATTGCAACGGGATCTTGATAAATTGGGCCAGTGGGCCGATGAATGGCAGATGGAGTTTAATTTAGCTAAATGTGAGATGATGCATTTTGGCAGATCGAATCGGGCCAGGACCTACTCCGTTAATGGTAGGGCGTTGGGGAGAGTTATAGAGCAAAGAGATCTAGGAGTACAGGTTCATAGCTCCTTGAAAGTGGAGTCGCAGGTGGATAGGGTGGTGAAGAAGGCATTCAGCATGCTTGGTTTCATTGGTCAGAACTTTGAATACAGGAGTTGGGATGTCTTGTTGAAGTTGTACAAGACATTAGTAAGGCCACACTTGGAATACTGTGTACAGTTCTGGTCACCCTATTATCGAAAGGATATTATTAAACTAGAAAGAGTGCAGAAAAGATTTACTAGGATGCTACCAGGACTTGATGGTTTGACTTATAGGGAGAGGTTGGATAGACTGAGACTTTTTTTCCCTGGAGAGTAGGAGGTTTAGGGGTGATCTTATAGAAGTCTATAAAATAATGAGGGGCATAGAAAAGGTAGATAGTCAAAATCTTTTCCCAAAGGTAGGGGAGTCTATAACGAGGGGGCATAGATTTAAGGTGAGAGGGGAGAGATACAAAAGGGTCCAGAGGGGCAATTTTTCACTCAAAGGGTGGTGAGTGTCTGGAACGAGCTGCCAGAGGCAGTAGTAGAGGCGGGTACAATTTTGTCTTTTAAAAAGCATTTGGACAGTTACATGGGTAAGATGGGTATAGAGGAATATGGGCCAAATGCAGGCAACTGGGACTAGCTTAGTGGTATAAACTGGGCGACATGGACATGTTGGGCCGAAGGGCCTGTTTCCATGTTGTAAACTTCTATGACTCTATAAGTGTTGAAAATTATGGAAAAAAAATGGGACAGGGTAGATAGAAGCAGACTATTTCCAGCAGTTGAGGGGTCACAAATTAGGGGCTATATATAAAAGATTAAGAACAGAGGGCAGGAGAAATTTCTTTGCACAGAGAGTGGTGAGGATGTGGAATTCACTTCCAGGGTTACTGGTTAAGGCAGACACTGTCAACATTCAAGATTAGAGTGCATAGGTGGGTGAAGGAAAAAGGGTTGAAGGGATGTGGGAACAGAATAGATGAATGTGATTCGAACTATTGCTCAAAGGGAGGGTAAATGCTAACATGGACTGGCTGGGCCAAATGGAAATTACAACACAGAAACTGACCAAGTATTCTATGAGAGACTGTTCCTGAAGTTTGCACTGATCAAGGTTGGAACAATGCAGGAAGTCAAAGAGGAGGAGGAGGAGATTCAGAATGGGAGAGGGAGGCAAAGATCAAACTGGTGATAAAATGGAAGCTTTTCATGAAGAAAATTCCCAATCAGAGTTTGGTCTCAACATAGAAGAGATCACACCTTGAACAGCAGATACAGCCTACGAGGATGGAGAAAGTACATGGGAAATGATTCTCCAACCACAGGAACTGGTCTTTCCCTAAACATTCCATCTAAACTCTTCATAATTTTAAAAAGCTCTACCAAATCTCCTCTTGACCTTCTGTGCTCCAGTGTAAATTGCCCCAATATCTAAAAGCTCTCCTCGTGACTATAGTTTCCGACCCCTGGTGAATTTATGCTGAACAGATTGTAAGGCTTTAATGTCCTTTCTATAATGGGGTGCCCAAAACTGCACAGTATTCTAAACTCTGGCCTAACTAAAGTTTTATGCAATTTCATTACATGTTTAGTCATGTACCCTATATTTATAAAACTCCAAATTATTTTACTTTTGTTCAGCTAGGTGTCTGATGGGCAGAAACCAAACTGCTTAAGAATTTCCAAACTAAGCTGAGAAATCCACACCAGTTGAGTTTCTGTTTGGCCAATATGGAGTGTACACTCTCTCCCCCGTAGAAATATTCCACATACCTAGTCCAGAAAACTACAGTGTAGGCTGACAAGCGCCAAGTCTCAGGGTTCTCCCAAGTGTGCAGGGATACTGCAGGAGTTTAGGCAGCTAACACGGTGTAACTTACCAGCACAGAACACACTGGTAAGATTTCCATTGTTTGTCTAGCCAGGACCAGCTTACTAGTTATGACATTAGCTATGGAAAGGGTCCCATACTTCAGTGACAGGTCTACCCCTCCTGATGTCATTAGTGAATAGAGTGGCTAGTTAATCATCAATGCTATCCTTGGAAACGCGGAACTGCTTGGCTAAGATATTGCATTACTGAGTCTGTTATGAAGAATTGACTTGGTTCCAATCTTTCATCATCATGTATCACTTTAGGGCCATCGCAACCCTAAAAAAAAACTTAACTTTTCCAACCCACCTCATGGGGAACAGTCACTATTTTGTCATTAGATAACTCACAAAGTGTGGGTTTAAGCATTCACTTGGAGCAGAGCAAGTACCAGCAGCATGTTGAGCAGCATAACTCACCAATTTCCAAAAAAAAAAACAGTTTAGCATGCTTGTTCCAATCAAATCACTGAAACTTAAAAGGAAAAAAAAAGACTCCCCTCAAAAACACACATACTTACCTAAAAATGTGCCAATGAAAAAGATGCCCAGAGGAACGTTTATTACTGGACTGGTGATGTTAATGAACCAGTTCGGCAGGAAAGGAGTTATTCTCAAGAAGATTATATAATTAATAAGATGCTCCCTGTGCTTGTCAACCTGTAAGAAAATTTAAATAAAAGCACAAGCTAATTAAGCATAATTCGAATGATTTGCAGTCTACTGCATTTAGACATGAATACTTTTCCTGCACTCCCCTCTTTGGGATAACAGTATTAGCAATTCTGCAACAGATACAAGTTATACAGCATTGCCACATTACACACAGGACAAAGCGAAATTGATGGGAATGTAGTCTATCGAAAATGTCGCCCAACACAATAGTCATATGGTTGTTTGCTGTGCTGATGGCACAACAGAGTAGGCAGGTGACCTATGACCTGGCCTCTACTGATGCCACTCTGATGACTGGAAAATGCATGAAAGCAGAACCAAGTGATTCATGCATCCATTTTGTTTCCATGAGGAAGCTATGTGCTGCTCTAATTCCATTCATTCCCCTGCACCTACGATAACATGGGCAACAGTGGCAATTGGCAGCGTAAGGAATCAAGGGTGAACCCTATTCTTACTGCTCAGGTGTACTTCTGTGGGGAAAGACTGCCGTTTTTCCTCCACTGTTTCCTTCCCTACCTTAAATGGTGTAATTTGACCCATTGCAGACAGATAACTTCAAATATTGCTCAATGACTGCAATTTTCTTCAAATACTTCCTTTTAAAGTAATTTTCTTTCTTTGTAATTTATACCTCATCCGCAGTCCCACTGGCTGTGTTACTAAGAGGATGGAAAGCCAGCCTATGGCCAGAATACCACCAATGTCTCTCATAACCAGCTGTGAGGAGGCCCAACAGACCAGGCATGACTAACATTCTGACCTCCCTCGTTCTTTCCTTGAGATGCTGTAATTTCCATGACACCTCCCTGTACAGGCTCATTCAGATCAGGAACCAAACTCACTCCTTACTCTGTCACTCAATGTTAGTCCTCCAGCATTCAGCACCATCCTACTGCCCTAACTTGGGATTTCAATTTGCAACTCTGAGGTTAGGAGAACAATACTATGCCCAAATCCTTATTAACAACCCTCCATCAAGAAAAAGGAAAAATAATTTATGTAGATAGAAGCTGCAGCCTAGAGTGCCTCAAATTGAATATCAAAACAATAAATTCTGTAGCCCAACAGAAATTTGCTAACTTTCATAGCAAATATTCTTTCCAGATTTGAAGGACACATCATTTCCTGTCATACAGCAAATGTAAATTGATTTTCTGTACATTTCAATACCTATTAAAAAAATAGCATGAGTCAAATATACAGAACAGGAGCACATTTTAATTTGCAATATTCTCAGTTAAACAAAAGATGCAGGTTGGTACCAATATCCCATCAGCGTGAATAAATGGCAAGACTAATTTTCCATCAACTTTGCCTTGAGCTATCCTGAGATTGTCAGCAAAGTAAACAAGGCAATGCAGCAAGTCAACAGGATTAATGCTCACGGGAGGCATCGATGAGAAAAAAACAGAAAATGCTAGAAACACACAGGTCAGTCAACATCTGTGGAGGGAACAGACAAGTTTACATTTTGGATTCAGTCCCTTCTTCAGAGCTGAAATGATCGGTTACATTATTTCAGTTATGATCCACTCTGTTTGGCTGTTTTAGAATATGATCTCCCCCTCCCCTTTGTCTGATTGTACTAACATGCCTGTCTCCCTCTTAATTTTTCAGTTCGAAGGGTCCACACCTCGAACGTAAACTTGCGTGTTCTCTCCACAGATGCTGACTGTCTTGCTGTGTGTTTTTAACAATTTGTTTGTTTCAGATTTTCAGCATCAGCAGTATTTTGCTTTTTACATGTTTGTGGCTTGAGGGGATTGAGCAGCTGAATGCTCATGCCTGCCCAGCACAGGGCAATGAAGTGTTTCTTTTGTTCACTAGCCTATACATCTATATTTGCCAGTCAGTGTGGAACACAGCAGCCCAGATAAGTCAAACAATGACTTTGATACAGCTGCGCAAGTACTGTCCTTTTAGAAGGTCAAGCAGATGCTGAACAAATTGCCCCACAACGTAAACCAAAGCACTGGGAACTGCATCTGGTATTGCAGAACGACTTTGTTATATCTAAATCGAGCTTCAGTCGCTATTCTTTTAAACTGCACATTAGAGATTCCACTGAGTGAAGTTGGTCAAAGTGTAAATAGGTGAAAATGAGAATAATGTTACCTGTTGTGACCATTTTGTTGTCCTGTCTGTCAAATATTTGTAAACAACTGGTCGTCCGACTAAATATGAGAGCATGTAGCAGAACGAAGCTCCAAGACCAGAACACTGCAATTATTGGAGAAAATCAGAATCCACATTGAATTAATAATTTTAAAAAAAACATGGGCTATTTCACAAATGTGGTTACATTTCACTGCTTGTGGCTTAAACTGCTTTTAACTTGGCTCCACTACAGGAAGCATTTCTTCAAGTTATTTATTCCTTCCCTCTCCACTAGCAAACAATGTCAAATCCCAGAATGTATTTCTCTACTAATTAGTTACACAAACATCAAAACTTAGAGTACAAGAGCAAATACAAAAATTTGCAGAAATTGAAGAATTTTTTTAAAAAAAGCAAGCTTTGAAAGTGAAATGTTACCCTCAACCATAACACATGGCTCACAAGCTGCTTTTATATTGCAAGGGAGAAATACAAAGAACTCACATTTTTAAGTGCTAGATGTACAATAAAACAGCTACATTTGCACGGAGTAAGGAAATTAGATTTTACAGAGCTGAAATTGAAACTTTGTTCTGTAACTTACAGCAAGAGTTTCCGGTTCAGCATTGCTAGTTGGAACTCTAGTGGAGTCAATTCAAAATTGCAACAAAGACTAAAGCAAACAAGCACCACTGACAGGTAGCGATCCCTGTTTGCCATTTATTTGATTAATCCTCAGGTTGATTTTTAAAATAAGTTTTATTCATCCTGTACAACATTAGAAGCAGTTAGAGATTATACACATATGGTATTATCAAGAACTCTAATCCTCTTATAGTTTCGACTTTCAATTATTTACCAAATTATTCTGCCTAAACTTCGCCAGTTTAATCAACAGGAGTACTGTCTAATCAAATCAAAATTCTAGCTGCAAATTGGAGCATCAAACAAAACATAAATTAGTCTCAAACAGTTAAATTGGGATTATCAAAAAGGAGTGAGATTTAGATGGAGAACACAATAAAAACTAACCACTGGCTCACAAGCTCCTTTTATAATGTGTGAAACCTGCACTAGCCCTGCCAGATTCTGACATGCACATCTTGCCAGCTACAAGCCAAAAGTAAAATTGCCCAAACCCACTTAAATGGGCTGTTGGGAAGCCCTATTTATAGGTCATACAGGCCAAGAAAATCCCACATTACTTTTGATCCCGTGAATGTTCCAAGTTGGCTCTCAGCCATGACAATAGTAGGAGAATTATAATAGGCCTCAGTGCCCCCGGGGAGGGGAAAACAACCAGGATTACCACTCTTAATCATCATCCCCCATTGGAATGTGCACTTTGCACAAAGCAACATTTGGGTTCAGCTATGATTCCACACTCAGGGCTATTTAATTGCACAATCATGGTCTTTGTTCACAAATAAAAAACGACCACTTGGGGCAGCCTGTACCAATGGAACCATATCCCAGCATGAGCCTTTACAACAGAAATCAGGGGCGGGTTGAGAAAAGGAAAGAAAAGCAACATCACCCTAGATCACTTTCCAGTACCAACTAGGGGAGTGGGGTGTGCTCATGCACCAGAAAGAGACAAAAAAACTGAATTAAATTTAAAGAGGGAGAAAAATAACTCATTTTAAAAGTAGTTTTACTGTGTTGAACCTAAGACCCATCTTGTAAACAGTGAAAGTGACTTACTCCCAAGTTCTTATTCCTATTCATAAAAACAAGACCCTTTAAGCACATACAAACTCCCCGCCGCATATAAATATAGTGGCTACAAGAGTAGGTCAGAGGCTGGGTATTCTGTGGCGAGTGATTCACCTCCTGACTCCCCAAAGCCTTTCCACCATCTACAAGGCACAAGTCAGGAGTGTGATGGAATACTCTCCACTTGCCTGGATGAGTGCAGCTCCAACAACACTCAAGAAGCTCGACACCATCCAGGACAAAGCAGCCCGCTTGATTGGCACCCCATCCACCACCCTAAACATTCACTCCCTTCACCACCGGCGCACAGTGGCTGCAGTGTGTACCATCCACAGGATGCACTACAGCAACTCGCCAAGGCTTCTTCGACAGCACCTCCCAAACCTGCGACCTCTATCACCTAGAAGGACAAGAGCAGAAGGTACATGGGAACATCACCACCTGCACGTTCCCCTACAAGTCACACACCATCCCGACTTGGAAATATATCGCCGTTCCTTCATCGTCGCTGGGTCAAAATCCTGGAACTCCCTTCCTAACAGCAATGTGGGGGAACCTTCACCACACGGACTGCAGCGGTTCAAGAAGGCGGCTCACCACCACCTTCTCAAGGGCAATTAGGGATGGCAATAAATGCCGGCCTCGCCAGCGACACCCACATCCCATGAACGAATAAAAAAAATCTCATTGGTTGTGGGAGCACAGGTCACTTCCGCACACACCTCCCTCAGAGCAGGCTCTCTCCTGTTCAAAAAGCAAATTTGCTACCACATGCAAGCAGAAAGTTTTCCTAAATGAAGTAGAGTTGCTCCAGATACAGAGTAAAATGGAGGTCAGTCTAGTGGAAAGATATGTCGAGAACTGTTATAACAGATATTTAATAATAGTCACAAATGTATTGCATTTTCTTATGAACTTACCAGACAGACAAGGAACAGGGCTAATGGGAATGGGTACAGAAACCCTGAGAGGATGCTAAGAAATATGGAACCTGGTATGGCAAAGGTTTGTAAACTGGAGAGAATGAGGTCAAGGATTATTTCAATACAAAATATGATATGCTGTGCAATACTGTGATCTCAGATTCATCCAGCTGCATTATGCCATGTACACTGTGATTCTAAATGTTCTGTACCTGCCATTACTGTACACTTAAATGTTCACCATATGCACAAGAACAAGCAATCACGCAGGGTTTCCCTGTTCTCTTGATACTTGTGTGTTTATTTGTGTAATGCAATTGGAACAATGATCTGAACATTGAACAAAATCACAAGTCATTAAGCTAACATTCGTGCAAGTTAAACAACTACAATCACATAATCTCATTATGAAGTGGAGACAATGAAATTAAAAAGTTTTAATCAAATTAGTGAGTCTCCAAAGTAATCATTGAATTCGTAGACAATGAGTGGGAGAAGCTTAACATGAAGGAAAAATACCTCTCCCTGAGCCTCACACTGTTTGCTGATAGTCAGTAAATAGCTCATATTTGTAGACTGAGAATGGAGTTAATGTTAGCGATATACAACCATTCATTCCCCTTCTTGGGTGTTCTTACACCACGCTGCCAGAAAGGACACCAGTACTCCACCAGTTCCAATGAACTCAGTTGGTATGAGAGCAATTCTCCCTTCTCTATAGGGAAACAACTGGTCTCCAATCAGCAACTCCCCAAGGTGGCATGCTTTAAACAGAGAACCGGACACATCTTGCAAGGGGTGGGGAGAGGAATAAATAGTTTGGGGTGGGGAGGGAGGAAACAAATGCGTCAGAAGTGTCAGCCTTGGCTCAGTCGCAGCACTCTTGCCTCGGAGTCAAAAGCTTGTAAGTTCAAGTTCCACTCCAGAGATTTCAGCACATAATTAAGGCTGGTACCCTGGTGCAGTACTGAGAGTGCGCTACACTGTCAGAAGTGCAGTCTTTTGGATGAGGCATCATATCAAGGCACTGTCAGCCCTCCCAGGTGGACACAAGAGATCCTATGGGAGAGTTCTTCCCAGTGTCCTGGCCAATATATTATCCCTCAACCAACATCACTAAAACAGATTATCTGGTCATTATCTCATTGCTGTTTGTGGGCCATTACCATGCGCAAATTGGTTGCTGCGTTTCCCTACATTACAACAGTGACTACACTTCAAAATGAATCCATTGGCTGTAAAGCACTTTGGGACATCCTGAGGTCACGAAAGGTGCTAGACAAATGTAAGTTCTTTTCATTCTAAACAAAACTTTGCAAGCCTTCCAGTTTAAGGGAAGAGGTCCTGTAACAGACTACTTACACACTCATTCCTATAGCAAATATATCTGAAACCATTAACTGCATTTTAATTGGCCCTTTCATACACATATCAAACAGTATTTGAGAAACACACAATAATGATCCCCAGGGGGAAAATAAACTGAGTATGGCATTGAAAATGTAAAACTCAGCAGCAGTAATGAAGAAACAAACTCAAATGGCAAACAAGGAAAAAAAGTTATACTGTTCCACATGTACGCTGACAACACCCAGCTCAACCTCACCACCAGCTGCGTCTTCGGTTCCCGCCACAAACTCCGTTCCCCAGCCACCGACTCCATCCATCTGCCTGGCCACTGTCTGAGGCTGAACCAGACTGTTTGCAAATTTGGGGTCCTATCTGACCCTGAGCTGAGCTTCTAACCCCATTTCCTCTCCATCACCAAGACTGCCTACTTCCACCTTCGTAACATCGCCCGTCTTTGCCCCTGAAACCCTCATCCATTCCTTTGTTATCTCCAGACTTGACTGTTCCAATGCTGTCCTGGCCGGCCACCCACCTTGCAACCTTGAGCTCATCCAAATCTCTGCAGCCAGTCTCCTAACTCGCACCTAGTCCCGTTCACCCATCACCCCTGTGCTCGCTGACCTACACTGGCTCCCGATCCGGTAACGCCTTAATTTTAAAATTCTCATCCTCGTTTTCATGGCCTCACCCCTCCCTATCTCTGTAGCCTCCTCCAACCCTTTGAGGTCTCTGCGCTCCTCCAATTCTGGCATCTTGTGCATCCTTGTTGTTCATCATGCCACCATTGGTGGCCGTGCCCTCAGCTGCCGAGGCCCCAAGCTTTGGAAACCCCTTGCTAAACCTCTCAGCCTCTCTCTCCTCCGTTAAGACACTCCTTAAAACCTACTTGTTTGACCAAGCTTTTGGTCACCTGTCCTATTATCTCTATGTGGCCCAGTGTCAAATTTTGTTTGATAATGCTCCTGTGAACATTTTACTACGTTAAAGGCGCTATGTAAATGCAAGTTGTTATTGTTGTTATACCAGGGGAAAAAAAAATTACAGCACAGGATTCTGGTGAAGCAAAGCACCGAGCTTTCACATTAAAAACTGTTTCCCATGACATGGCCAATGACTCATCATGTTTATCCAGTGAGTAGCTGGGACATACCGATCAGGAAGGTGCCAGGTTCACTCTTTGCTCTGTGTTGATTTAACTAATCAACAGGCTGGCAACAGGGTGCTACAATTGGTCTCAGTGCCCCCAGATTAAGGAGGGGAAAGTGAAATCAGCCAATATTCCAGCTTTTGATCACTTTCCAGCAACTCCTGCTGAAAGTGTGCATGTGGTTGTCTGCAGGCAAATAACCCACTATGTGTCTCCAGGTTTACACTAGAGATGGACAACACAATGATTTTATCCTACCTGATAGAGGCATTTCTCAAATAGTGAAAACACTCTCCAGCAAAATGTTATGCTGTATGTACAATACAAAATACAGGGGGGCACACTTCAGAGGGTGAGTGGATAAATGTAGTGTCCCATGCAATACTAAACCATACAAGTCGGAAAGGTGCCAGTATCCATCCTTCTACTGCAGTCTTTTGCAAGAGGAAGGAATATCCTCATGAGCCAATATAACTACCATAATCTCCATGGAGAAGGCAAAACAAAAATGCTCTCGTGACTTCACCTACTTATCACTCACTCAAGAGTCCCTATGCTAATCCATGCAAAGTCTATTAACAATGGAACGTGTTTATTTTTTTAACATTCTGCAGCCCTCATCTGTGGAGTGAGGTCATCTTACTTTTTATACAGAAGGCAATGTGAACAGGAGATGCATTGTATTTTTTTCCAAGCCATTTAACATTTATTTTTATCATCTGCATTCGGCTCCTCCCCCAACTACTCCCTAGCATTGAGGGCTTCACCATTACTACTTCAGCCTACTAAGAAGTACGAGTGTAGCAGAGGCTGGCTTTCCTGTCGATTTTTCCCTCCTTCCTTTTGGGGACGTGGCTCAGATCTGCTCCACGCCTCCACCAGTGGCACCATCAAAATCAAGAGCTTATTATGCGAGCATAAACCCATGCATTCTTCCACGGTACACTGGGTACAAGCTCATTGTGCAACTCAAAAAGATTAGAATCCATTAATTGACTGAAGTAGATGCTCCACCCTTTTATTATACAAACAAGGTGCTGATTGCATATGAAAGGATACAAAATAAATGTGGTAAAGTACGCCACTAATACTTGTACATAGTAGGTGTCCTTGTATTTGGAAAGAACCTTTCCCAATGCTTTGGCATCATCCATGTCTTTAGGAATTACGATAGTCTTTCGCTCCTCTCTATTGAGATGCAAAAACAGAATGACAAGATTAATAAGCAGCTTTAAGGGAAATATCTTTTAAATGCCATGATGGAAAAGACACATTTTCTCAAAGATCGTTTAAATTGTGTTTTTTTAAAAAAAGTTTCCCATTGTACAACATTATTTTTTGTTTCAATGTTCCAGCTTTGTCTCTGCATTCTTAGGTTATTCATAGTTTTCATTCATTGTTGCATTTGATTGTAAGAGATAATCAACTATCAATCAATATCTGTCTGGGTCATGAAGGTTGGGGGGTGGCGGGGGTGGGAAGCAAGACACTTCAACGTTCAATATGAGCAGATCCCAACCCTTACTAAGTAATTATTCAAACAAAAATCAGCCTGCTCTACAGCAGGGGAGTGGGACGAATTGGATAGCTCTTTCAAAGAGTCCGCACGTGCATGATGGGCCGAAAGGTCACCTTCTTTGCTGTATGATTCATTTATATCAAGCTGGGGTACAGATCCACCATGACTGGCGGCTCTCTGGTAACTCGCCCTAGTGGCCATTCTTCATGTGTGAGCCTAGACAGTAAGCTACTTAATTGTGGGAGCATCATAACTTTGTGCGTGCTCATTCTCATCCAACATTCAAAGATACAACCTTGCCAGCAAGGGTCACTGGATGAAAATCAGGAACAGGATGTCAGGTCGAATTTTATCCTTCTTGAGATACTGATGTCAACAGTAGCCATCACAGCCACCGGAGATTAGCTTACTCAGCACAGATCAGGAATCCAAGCAGATACGTTGCTAGCCTAAGGCAGCGTATTTACCCACTGAGCCATCACAGGAGCGTCATCTGAACGTAAATACTTCTTCAGAGAATAGTGTTTGTTCTGCATAAGGTTCCCTGTGTGATGCACCCAAACCTGTTAATACTAATCTTGTTGCATTGTATTCAACACGCAGATGACCTACACCTTGGAATTAAGTTAAATGAGAAGTGCTCATGAATATTCTTTCAAGGATCAGTGTATCTAAATAATGGATTTCACAGTCTGCAGCCATTAACAGAGGCACATATCATTACTATTTAGTTATATTTCTTTCGGCTGCATATTGTGACACGACTATTCCCAGCCAGAATGGAGATGATTGGCTGGGGAACTAACCTATCACACCTGGAAAACTCACTGTTAAGTGACTGAGATTGATTTTACGTATATAGTTTCTACATAACTATCCTCCACTCACTGCATTTTGCTGGAGAAATAATCAATTTATATTATCTAATGATCCTCCACTCATGGCATTTGTTGGAGAAATCACCGGGCTTTTATCTGGAGACGTTGCTGCAGTTTCGGTCATGAGTTCTGTTTGCTGTAGTTCATAGAGCCTCCTTTTAAATAGACCCTGTAGACTGCTGTTCAAACAGATTTGCTGAGTAAGTAGACTGTGTTAGCTATAAAATACACTGTTTGCTGTAAGTCCCGCCCCACCTCCAATAGACATTCAAATTTGTTTCCATGTTACAATCCTGTTTATCATAAAAAAATTCATAATACCAAATGCTTGCCCATTCGCACATTTACATTCTGGATAATTTGAAGTTTCAGTCCTTTAATGAATCAGACAAGCATCTGAACCAAAGTTCTCCTCTAATTTAGATGGGCATTCTGCCAAATAAATATTTATAGTTCTGTTAAAAAAAAATTTGCCACGTTTATTGTTAGGATTGTAGTGCACAAGTCCAAGAAACAGCAGGTAGTATTCATGAACTAGCAAATATGAAGCTGCTCCATAAGCCTCATAGAGCACCTTAATCTATTCAAGGTGGTATGCTTAAGAACCACAATAAACTAGAGTATATTTTACTCAGGTCAAATACACCCACAAGACTCACCATTTTTGGTATGCTCTCATAAGTGTAATTACTACCTCATCCATTATTTTAAATCTTCTGCACAATATTGTACAATCTTGTGATTAACTCAAATATTTTCTTTTTTTTTGCTGCACAACAAACCAAACAATCTACACAACTGATTTTAGTATCTAACAATTGATTGTTGGTGAGGACACTGGAGTTTGGTCCACTTGTCTAATGGTCTCACCGAAATTAAATTTCAATTCTGGAACTTGGCAACTCAAGACTGCGCACTAAGGAGGTTTTGACATTGACAAGCAATTGGCGGTGATTACAACTTGACCAATAACTGAGGTCAGAGAAATGTGGGCTGATGAGGGGATGCAGTTTGGTTAAATAGTATAAGCTATTTTCTCCAAATTTTTCAAACTCCTCATTGCTTCTATAAGCACATGAAATAGCTACATTTATTCTAACAATATGGTTGTTACAATGTTCGCATGCATCTATATGCCCCAACAATAATGGATCACATTGTTGTGTTTCTAATCAAACACGGATACAGAGAATCAATCAAGAGCATTACAGAGAATCAATGAATCCCTTGAACTCCCCTGCACCACCTCTACAATTAAATCTTCCTCACTTATGTATTTGCCTGATGGTGTTATTCTACACATCAGAAGACAACTACCGCTAAGACACTGCAGTAAGGCTCTGTATTAAATGCAACACATTTGTTGTTTGAGAGTGCTACCTACCAAGCTTGACTAAGTTGGTGGCACTCTCGACTCTGGGGCATAAAGAGGTCTCTTTGACCTCCATAACAGGCATTGAGCAAATAATCCACACCAACATTCCAGTTCAGTATTGATAGAGAGCTGCATTGTCAGAGGTACCACCCTTCAGATGAGATGTTAAACTGAGATCCTGTCAGCTGATACAGATGGATGTTAAAGATACTATGGTACTGCTTGAAGAGCAGTAAATTCTTCTTGTGTGCTGTTAATCAACTCTTCCTCAAACAATAGAACAACAAAATTCAAGACAGGTCTACCGGTCATTTATTTTATGGCTTTTTGTGGCACAGAATGACTTGCTTACGAAACAGCAGACACTGCACAACACAAATAAATAATTGTGTGAAATGCTTAAGGCTCTTTAACATGATAAATGCAAGTGCTATTTATTTGGAGGCAATAGCTTTCCTTTCAATTATAAGGGTACTTACTCATCAAGCTCTGGGAAATTTCTGTACACTAGGTACATTACAAAAGCAGCTGAGAGGAAGGTGGAAAGAAGAATGAGGAGAGACATCCGGGCTGATCCTCCTTCCAATGTTATTTTCCCTAAAAATACAAAACTATGATCATTAGTAGAAAAATTCAGAACCATTAGAATCAACTGGCATCATAGAAATAATTTCAGTGACAGTACAGATATTAAGTATCTATTAATATATTAAAATGTTCTGCGACTTCATTCCTGTGCCCTAATTTGGTTATGCCCGGTATAACAATTCTCTCCCGCCTGGGTGATGCCTCTATGCCTTAAAGTTCAAATGCCTACATACTCATCATTACTTACCTTGCAGTGTAGTCCTCCCAAGAATAGATGGCCTGTTGTACTTCTCCCCTCCATCTCGCAGTTCACCCAGCCCCAAATATTGGCCCTGGCTCACACCTTCTGCCGTTCAGCCTCCACCCCCACCGAGAAAAGAGGAAAAAAGAGAGAAAATAGAGGAGAGAGAAAATAGAGAAAAGAGAGACAGAGAGAAAAGAGGGGGGGGGGGGGGGAAACAACAAACAAAACACTGAATTGAATGTTTATAGAGATCTCTTGGAAACTTACAAAGCACAAATGCTAGATCTGGAACCCTTCCATCCCCTCCCCTACAGTGTTGTCAGGTTTGTACCCTTCACCTGCCCCCTCACTGCTCAGGGACACCAGGAATTCACCAGTGAACCAAACCCCACATTCCACTTCCCAATCCTCAAGTTTCCTCTCCAAAGTTCTGTCAAACCTCACTCCTACAGTGACACCAAACCAAAGGATCTCCCCTTTATTCTCTCTCTCTTTTTGCCCACATGCTGCCAAACTGCAGTCTCCCATTTCTGAAAACAAGAGGACAATCCCTCAAATCTTCTGAGGAATTTGCTTTAATAGTGGTTGTAAATTTTGTTTTTTTCTTATTCATTCTCCAACATCAGAATCTTATTTCACATATATTATGGCTACAATTAAAAAGTGTTTTTCTCCCCCAATTCCACAGTTTTTGTCAGGGGCTTTCCCACATGAGAACAACAGCCAGACACTCTTTTATATTCATTCATTATAAGTCTTTTAAATCAGTTCCATCTTCACCCTCCCAGGCAGGTTATTCCAAAACTATGCCTGTCATAGTCCATAGCCTCAGTACAACTAATTTTTTTTTAAAAAGTTGTCTTCATCCAGTCGCAGCTTTGGCATAACTAGTGTTGGAGGTTTTGGTCTGTCAATTTGGGATTGTACCGAGAAAGCTTTTTTGTGTACATCACATTTAACCTGGAGGACTGACTATTATTAGTGTACCCGTTTGAAGTTTGATCCCTTACTCCCCAGGATAAACATGAGCAGTCATTTTTCAGAATTTCTATCTCGGCGACATCATCCGAAAACACAACGTCAGGTTCCACATTTTCGCTGACAACACTCAGCTCTACCTCTCGACTCTCCACTGCCTATGATTTGTCACACTGCTTGTCCGACATCCAGTAGTGGATGAGCAGAAATTTCCTCCAGTTAAATATTGGGGACTAAAGCCATTGTCTTCGGTCCCCGCCACCAACTTTGTTGCCTAGCCGCCAACTCCATCCCTCTCCCTGGCCACTGTCTGAGGCCGAGACTGAGACTGTTCGCAAGCTTGACGTCCTATTTGACCCTGAGCTAAGCTTCCGACCCCATATCCTCTCCATCACCAAGACTGCCTACTTCCACCTCAGTAACAATACCTATCTCTGCCCCTTCCTCAGCTCATCTGCTGCTGAAACCCTCATCCATGCCTTTGTTACCTCTAGACTTGACTATTCCAATGATCTCCTGGCCGGCCTCCCACCTTGCACCCTCCGTAAACTTAAACTCATCCAAAACTCTGCTGCCTGTATCCTAACTCGCACCAAGTCCCATTCAACCATCACCCCTGTGCTCGCTGTCCTACACTGGCTCCCAGTCCAGCAACGTCTTGATTTCAAAATTCTCATCCTTGTTATCAAATCCCTCCATGGCCTCCTCCAGAAAGAAAGAAATGGAAGGAAGGAAAAGAACTTATTGCATCTCTTAGGCCTTTCAAATTCTCACATCCAATGAATTACTTTTTTATGGTATTGTCAATTATCTGGATAAATATGGCAGCCAATTTATACACAGCAAGATCCCACAAACAGCAAACTAGATGAATCTACAGTTCTTTAATAGAGGAACATTAGTCAGGTCTGTGCTTCTTCAAACAATGCCAAAGAATCCTTTACGTCCATCTGAACCATTGGATCAGGCAAACAAAGCCTCAGTTTAACAACTCATTTGAAGGATGACACCTCTGAAAATGCAGCACTCCCTCAGTGTTGCAGTGACAGCCTAGATTATGCGCTCAAGTCCTGAATCTTCAACCTTCTCACTCAGAAGCATGAGCACTAGTCAATACGACACTTGTAATGGTTTCCTCTAGTCTCCTACCGCCTAATTTAGTTTAAAAATACTGCTTTATAATTAATGTTAGATTACTTATAATAGTCACAGTATTCCTTTCAATTAATATAATTTAACCTCACATAAAAATAAATAGGGAATTCTTCGAATGGGTTGATGACAATTTCCGATTAATTTTTATGTTGGGTTGAATGCTATTCAGAGAATGAGGAAAAACATCAGGGACACTGTCTTTTTGCAAGCTCTGTACCACACTTGCATAAGGTGTTATTCCCATGTCTGTATATACAGAGTCTTGTGACCAGGGATCTCAGTTGTTGACAGATACAGGTACTACAAGCCATAATATTGAATGAAGACACACAACCTGTACAAAAAAAAAGAACCGTTTCAAGCAATACTGATCAGAAGTCAAGGGACAGGAATGGTGGGAGCTAAATTGTATTCCTAGAATGTGGAAGACCAATTGGTAATCTGATATTCTTGCCTCTTCGTTCAATATTGCATACAAATTAGATTACACCAAAGTAGTGCAAAATTTAGAGATGGTATTCGCCTAAATGTGCATACTAGCTTGCAGCATTGCAACACTGAAGCACCAGCTGTCTTAATCTGATAAATCAAGACAATTAATGCAATGTGAAAGCAGTTAAATTGGTTCAGTAGCTGATCTAACAACATTTAACAAAAAACATCAGAGATTGATTCTTGAGGGTGTCATAGCACAGGCAGAATGGGCATGAAGTTGCCCCAATTGTTTTTAGCCAATGAAAAAGTTGCACATACATCTTCTGCCATTATTGGGGTACAGTAGTATAATGGTTATGTTACTGGATTAGTAATCCAGAGGCCTGGACTAACAATCCAGAAAATGGGAGTTCAAATTCAACCATGGCAGTTTGAGAATTTGAATTCAGTTTTAAGAAAACCTGGAAATAAAAAAAAGGCTGTATCACTAAGAGTAACTACGAAGCTGGCGGATTGTTATAAAAACCCAAATGGTTCACTAATGTGCTTTAGGGAAGAAAACCTGCCGTCCTTACACCAATATGGAACCTCAGTAAGGAATTTAGTCAGCAGGGCTAGGTTCCCCTGTATAATTAGTATCTTGGTGTCAATTGAGATGGGTATTTTAATCAGAGCTGAAATGCCGATGACTGAATTAGCTCTCATTGACATCTATGTAAATAATGTTAGCACTGAAGCGTCAACCAAAGACCTTAAAACCTGAATCACTTTTGTTACCATTGGATCAGCTGCAAACCTCAGGGGATGAGCAGTTTTGTAACTGGACCTGGAGGAGGTTCCAAAAGATTCTTGCCCACATGTCCCCTTGGTCTTTTGGGCTAATGCAAAAAAAACTTGGATCTTTTTCTAATAGCTGCTGAACCAAGTTCTGATTTGAATCCAATTTTCTGATGTGGATCTTTGAGGAACTGAAACTCAAGTTCTTTTGTTGAGATGAATTGAATTTGAACATTCCTGCCAACAGATTGGCCTTACAGCACATGAGACCATTATGATAAAACTGTGTTAAATTTAGAACAAATTTCAAACTGCTGGAAATTTTGCAACATCAATATAGAAAGAGACTGGTGTCATGCATCTCGATCACGAGAATCATTCAAAAAGAGCTTGAAGTAGGTGTTGGCATGTTAAGTCGTGGAACACATGGGGATAAAAATACAACTAAAATAAAGGTGACCATGATTAAACAAAATAAACTTCCATGAAAGTAAGAAAAGTTTTTATAATTTCTGAAATGCTTCGACATTCTGGCTCACTTTCCACTCTTCTGATTTTAGACTACTTTGTACTTCCTTCCTCCTGTCATTCTACCATATGTTAAAAAAAAAAGTCCTCAACAATCTCTCCATAAATCTTCTCCTAAATTCTTGTTCAATATCCAATGCCTTCTGCTTTGCAGTGCTTTAGGGGTGTCATTCACAACCTTATTGTGGATGATTACATTGATGTTCCGGCTTTGACTGAAACTTGGCTCATGGATGGCGACACCTTGCCCCTTACCGAAGTCTCCCTGCCTAGCCAAACTTTCCATTATCTGCCCCGCCTAAACTGCCGTGGTGGTGGTGTGGTCATTGCTATATCACACCTCGGTCTCTCCCCCTGCTCCTCTGGCATCTTCTCCTCCTTCGAATACCTCACCTTGTTCCACCCCACTCACCTCTCCCTTAAAATCTGAGTTGTCTACAACACCGACCACCCCCCCGCACCCCATACCAAGTTTCTCACCAAGATATCCTCCCTCCTTTCTTCCCCCAGCCTCTGCGCTGAGTGACACATCCTCTGTGATTGCAATTTCCACCCAGCTTCCCTTGCCTTCTTTGAATTCACTGCCCTTTTGTTCTCCAACCCATATTCATGGCCACCCTCTTGAAATTTACCATCTACCGCAGCCTCTCTACTCCCATGGCCATCTCTAACCTCTTCCCTGTATTCCTCGCCATTCACATCCCCCTACCAAACCCACTCCCTTCTGCGTCTGTCCTTGTAAAAACTCCCCTCCTAGTAATTTACAACTGCACTTTCAAACTCCCAACTGTCTAGCCTTTGACCTTCCATTCATCACCATAGATCTGCAGCTGTCGATTTGCTCAACCACTTCTTTACCTCCATTTTTGATACCATTGTCCCCAGCAAAACTTCGACTCTCTCCCATCCTCACTGCTCCCTGATGTGGCCCTCATCTTCGCTCCCTCAAGCCCGAGGAGCACAGACATAAGCGCACAACTGGCTTAACCATCCATCACCAGTTCTGGCTGCATCACGTCAAGCACCATCTGACCTCACTCACCTCTGCCAAAACCACACACTAATCCAGGATAATCCTGGAGAATGTAGATAACCTCCAGCTTTTTTTCTCCATTACCAGCTATCTCCTTAAGCCCCTCTCCCTTACCTTCAACAAATACAAAGTCCTCATGGACTTCTTTGTCACTAAGATTGAGATAATCTGTTCAACTATTTTTCAATCATTCTCAGGATGTGGGCATCACCGGCAAGACTGGCATTTATTGCCCATCCCTAGTTAGCATAAAGTAGTGGTGGGTCCTCTTGAACTACTGTTATCCGTGTGGTACCCTTGCTTCCACATTTGCCTGACTGTAGCCAAAGGATCTTGACCATGGGCTTCTCTTCCTGCCCTCACTCCATCATCTCAGTAGAATCCTCTAATGATCAATTCTTGGCCCCCTCCTCATCTACATACTGCCCCCTTGGCAACATCATCCGCAGAAATGGTGTCAGCTTCCACATGTACTCTAAAGACACCCAGCTCGACCTCCACCACCTCTCTTGACCCCTCCACTGCTGCTGTACTGTCAGACTGCTTGTCCAACATTCGTTCTTGGGTGGGCTGTACTCTCCTCCAGCTAGACATTGGGAAGGTCAAAGCCATCTTCAGCTCCCACCATAAACTCCATACCCTTGTCATTGTTTCAGGGATCCTATTCGACCTCGAGCTGAGCTTCCGACACCATGTGCTCTCCATCAGAAAAACTGCCTACTTCCAGCTCCGTAACTTTGCCCACCTTCGTCCCTGCCTCAGCCAATCTGCTGCTGAAACACTCACCCAGACTCAACTAGTTAGTGAATTTTACCTGGAATTACT
Organism: Heptranchias perlo; assembly: GCF_035084215.1. NCBI lineage: Eukaryota > Metazoa > Chordata > Chondrichthyes > Hexanchiformes > Hexanchidae > Heptranchias > Heptranchias perlo. The sequence continues at coordinate 36,036,265 of NC_090336.1, forward strand.
GATCCCTACTGTTTTATTGGGAGTTAATTTTAGAGACTGTGTAACCAATGAAGAAGCGTTATGCCACATGGGTCAGCTGAATATGGACTCAATAATCAGACAGAGACAGTTATGGTGGTTTGGTCATGTCATCAGGCTACCCTGTGGCAGAAGCACAATGTATGTCTTAGAGGGGATTCCACCTCTCACAGGGCGATCAATAACGATGCTACCATCATGGAGACAACTTACAATGGAGTCAAACATCTTGTTCCAGATAGACAGCAGTGGAAGAAATGGATTGTCTCCAATGCCAGTAGGCACAGGACCACTGCTTTTTTGGATATACATTAATGACTTGGACTTGGGTGTACAGGGCACAATTTCAAATTTTGCAGATGACACAAAACTTGGAAGTGTAGTAAACAGTGAGGAGGATAGTAATAGACTTCAAGAGGACATAAACGGTGGTGGAATGGGCAGTAAATACGGCAGATAATTTAACAGAGAAGTGCGAAGTGATACATTTTGGCAGGAAGAATGAAGAAAGGCAATATAAACTAAAGGAGACAATTCTAAAGGGGGTGCAGGAACCGAGAGACCTGGGGGTATATGTGCACCAATCCTTGAAGGTGGCAGGACAGGTTCAGGAATCTGTTAAAAAAGCATACGGGATCCTGGGCTTTATAAATAGAAGCCATGATGTGGAGATGCCGGTGATAGACTGGGGTGGACAAATGTAAGGAGTCTTACAACACCAGGTTATAGTCCAACAGCTTTATTTGGAATCACAAGCTTTCGGAGCTTTCCTCCTTCATCACTCACCTGACGAAGGAGGAAAGCTCCGAAAGCTTGTGATTCCAAATAAAGCTGTTGGACTATAACCTGGTGTTGTAAGACTCCTTACATTTATAAATAGAGGCAGAGAGTACAAAAGCATGGAAGTTATGCTGAACAATTATAAAATACTGGTTCGGACACAAGTGGAGTATTGCGTCCAATTCTGGGCACTGCACTTTAGGAAGGATGTGAAGGCTTTAAGAGAGGGTGCAGAAAAGATTTACTAGAATGGTTCCAGGGATGAGGGACTTCAGTTATGTGGATAGACTGGAGAAGCTGAGGTTGCTCACATTAGAGCAGAGAAGGATAAGAGAATCAAAAGCAAAATACTGTGGATGTTGGAAATCTGATGACAGATCTTCAACCTGAAACATTAACTCTGTTGCTTTCTCCACAGATGCTGCCTGACTTGCTGAGCTTTTCCAGCAAGGTTAAGAGAAGATTTGATAGAAGTGTTCAAAATCATGAAGGGTTTAGATAAAGTAAATAAAGAGAAACTGTTCCCATTGGTGGAAGGGTTGAGAACCAGAGGACACAGATTTAAGGCAATTGGCAAAAGAACCAAAGGTGACATGAGGAAAACTTTTTCATGCAGCGAGCAGTTATGATCTGGAATGCGCTGCCTGAAAGGATGGGTCAATCATGGCTTTCAAAAAGGAACTCGATAAATACTTGAAAGGAAAAAATTTACAGGGCTACTGGGAAAGAGCAGGGGAATAGGAGTAACTGGATTGCTCTTATAAAGAGCTGGCACAGGCTCCATGGGCTGAATGGACTCCTTCTGTGCTGTAACCATTCTATGACTCTATTCCAATTCTCTCCCATCCTTCACCCAGAGAGAAATTTCTTCTCACCACCCCCACCAAACCAAAGACTTGCATCTGTATAGCGCCTTTCCCAACCTCAGGATGTCCCAAAGCACTTTACAACCAATGAAGTACTTTTGAAGTGTTGTCATTGTTGTAATGTAGGAAACGCAGCAGCCAATTTGCACACAGCAAGGTCCCGCTAACAGCAATGATAACGACCAGATAATCCGTTTTAGTGATATTGGTTGAGGGGATAAATATTGGCCAAGGCACTCCCCCGCTCTTCTTCCAAATAGTGCCACGACATCTTTTAAGTCCACCTGAGAGGGGCGGACAGTTTAACGTCTCATCCGAAAGGCACACCTCCGACAGTGCAGCACTCCCCCAGTACTACACTGGAGCGTTCGCCAGAATTCGTGCTCAAGTGTCTGGAGTGGGACGTGAACCCACAACCTTCTGACTCTGGAGGTGACACAGCAGTGGCTGTAAAGCGCTTTGGGTCGTCCTGAGGTCGTGGAATAGCGCTTCATAAACACGAGCGCTTTATTTCACCTCCAACCGCACACAACACCGAGGGTGATCGCCGCGCGTTACCCTGATGCACCATTTTGGTCCCTTCACCTTTAGCGTCGTCATCGCCGCCGCCCGCGTCGTTCGACTCGCCCCGAGCCGCCGCTTCCTGTTGGGCAGCACTGTTCAACCCCGAGTCGGACTGGCTCACGACTCCATCATTTCTCTTTCTGGCCATTTTTTCTATGCTGTCGACGGATTGAACAAGCGATGGATGCCGCTCACAGTCCGGCACTTCTGCCCTTTCACCTTTCACACCACAGCGCGCATGGGCAAGAGAGACAACGATCTGCGAAGGGAACGAGCTCTAGCGCCACTGTGGGCTGGCGGGGGAACTGCTATTGCATCATCTATGTGGGCTCTTTAACACCGGCGTTTGTTTGGTTTGTGACTTGTTCCTTTCTGCGGCCATCAGTTAAACCGGCACTACGACGGACTTTCAAATTCACCTTGATCGCATAACAACCAACGATATTTAAAATATATATTTATTTAATTTCATTGTTTGTTGGTATATTTCATATCACAAAGAATAAACGAGAGATCTGTGATATCCTAAAGCTTCTGGTGACCCAAAGCAACCCCCTGAATTCCTGCCAAATTTTTGTTACACTTTATGTATTGAGTTCTTCTCAGTTCAATAGTTCACCCACGGTCACGGTAAAGGCTCACTCATGAAAAATGTCCACTTGCTGAAGTCAGCACTGTGGAACCCAGAAAGAGAAGGGGAGAACAGTGGCCAAGAAAAAAGAAATGTTTTTCCTAGTGACAGTAAAGTATAAACACTGTATCATACTCTAGAGTAATGTGATACTGAGTCATAAGATATGAAAGTGTCCCAGGTTCAATTTCTAATCCGTGCAGAGGTAGCTGATCTCAACCATAACAGTGGTACGGTGTTACAATTGGCCGCAACATCCCTGAGCCAGGAAGGAGAAATCTACCAAGGTTCCTGATTTTTATCCAGTGAACTCTGATAGTGCACGTGTCTGTATGTCAGGTGAGAACAGGATCGGGCTTGGCTGCGATGACCTCCCTTGTCAAATAGCCTGTCAATACTTACTGTCTAGATTCATATGTTAAGAATGGCCAATTAGATGAGATATCTGAGGGCTGCTCACACCTGTGAAACCATACCTCAGTATTAGTTACTATCTTCAAGTGAGGAGAAATTGGGGAGAATAGGTAATATACTTTATCGTCATTTAAGTTTGGATGGCTAGAGCTAGGGAATCATAAGCCTGTGTGTGGGGCAGGAATGAGTATGGGCCCCACTTGTCTGCAGTCAGTTAGATGACATTTGGCTGCTGCTTGGAATGACCTTTTTTTGAGCGAGGAAGAACTTAATTTCTGATATATATTCTCCTTAACGTCACAGAGTCAATCACGAATTCTGAACTGGATGTTTCTCCTTTTTCTCGTGAACTTGCCCCAAATGTGGGATCTATGTTATGAATTAAGTATATAACAATGTAATAGTTAACTTTATGCTTTTTCATTTTCATTTGTACACAAAGGATCTATCTTTCTAATGAAAATGCTTGTGACTGTAATCTTTGTAATTTTTTTCTGATTGGTTGCATGTCTGTACATACGAACAGGTGTAGGTTGCTCAGCGCATTGAGCCTGCTCCACCATTTGTTAACTATGGCAGTTCTATTTTTTGAATCCAAATGCCCTGCCCTTTCTCCATATCCCCTCATACACCGACTTCTCAAGTAAATATTTCCCTTTCTTTTAAACACCTCAATTGATTTTGTATCTATAACCTTCTGGGACAGTGCATTCCATATTCTCATAACACTTTGTGAGAATTTTTTTTTCAAGATTTCTTTGTAACTGACATTGTTTGAATTTTTAGATATTACTCCTTGTTCTTTATTCCTCTGAGAAGAGAGAATGGTTCCCTATTAACCTTGTTGATTTCTTTCAGTATTTTAAACACCTCAATCGGATCACCCCTTAACCCCTTATCTGCAGGGTATATAACCCATTGTAGCTAAGTCCCTTTGTCCAAGTTATCATCCTGATGAATTGTTGCTGAACTTTCTCCAAGGCCAGTTTTTCCTTCCTCAGGTAGGATACATAAAACTGAACACAGCATTCCAAATGATGTCTGACCAGTGCTTTGTATACAACCTTTTTGCTTTTGTATTCTGTGCCTCATGATGAAGCCCAACATTCTGTTAAGTTTTTTGCTTGCTTTTTTGCATATGCTTTTAATGAGTTATGTAACTGCATTCTGCTTTGTTCATTTACCTGCCACAATGCTTTCCTGATTAGACTGTATTTCCATCCGTCAGTCTCATGTCCCAAGTGTACTACTGCTTATTATGTTAAACTATTTGTTCTAGCATTCTCCCATTCACTTTATGTCCATTTGCATTTTCTGTTCTACTCTTCACAATTCACTATTCCTTTTAGCTTAATAATATCTGCAAATTTGGATAATTAGGCAACTAGGGATTGGCTATAAAAGCCCTGATCCCGAGAAGAAAACAAGAATGTATATGGCATTCATTGATCCTTCTCTATTCACGTCAGAGACTTTTCAAAAAACTGTTAGGTTTGTTAGACATGACCTGCCTTTCACAAAACCACACTGATTCTTCCTAATCAATATACTTTTCCAAGTGCTGACTTATTCTTAATTGATTCTAGCAATTTCGCTATTGCTGATGTTAACTTAACTTGTCCCTTCTTTCCTTTATGAATAATAATGCAAGGCTTCCTGTTTTGAAATCCCTGGTACTAGCCCAAATCCAGAGATCATTGGATGGTTATAACTAATGCAACCCAATTTTCATGCCTATTTCTTTGAATATGCTTGGGTGGAAGCTGGTAGAACCTGTAAGTTTGTCTGGCTTTACTTTCCATTAATTTATCAATTGCAATTGTTCTGTTGATGCTAAATTTGTTCCCTTAAATTATCTAGTCTCCCCTTTATCTCTAGTACAGTATCCTCCTTTTCCATTGTGAAAACCTTAAAAAAAATATTCATTTTGCAATTATTTCAGTCCTTATGTTCTACTACTGTAATATCCAAATCTGTTTTTATTGGGGGCACCTTCTCCTTAACTACTGTTTTTCTTGATGTACTTATAAAAACCTTTGCTATTATTCTTGAGACCATCTGCATGTTTTTTTTCATACTTCCTCTTTGCCATCCTTATTCATTTACTGGAATTGTTTGTTGCTTTCTGCAACCTTCCTAGCCTTCATTTTTGCCACTTATTTTCACCCTTACTTAATTCTTCTACTTTTGTTTAATACTGATCCTCATAACTCTTGTAGATCATAGTTGCATCATCCCAGAAGTATGTCCTTTCCCTGTTTGAAATAGTCACAATTTTCAGGTTTTGCACTGGACATCCTATCGGGTTTGGCGACGCCAGTCACTCCAGAAACAGACCTCACGTCCCTTATGATCCAGAATGCACTTTTTACTGCCCAATATCCAGTGGTTTCTGCAACAGTGTAAAACACTCTATGGTATGCCATTAATGTTAAGGCTGTATCGTTATATTTTAAAATATTCATGTTGTTCAGGATTTTGTAGCATAGATTTTCATCTCTGGGTGCCCAGTGAACTGCACCTGAAAGGAGACAGCTGTCAACATTTTTTTCTCCCAAGGGCCAGGCTCCAAGTGCAGGCCTGCCCCATGGCTGGGCCAACCATCCAAAAATCAGGGGGAAATCAGAGCACAGCTGGAGGCCTCCAAGATCAGGACATTCTGGCTGCTGATGGAGATCAGGAAGGCCCCGAATGCCTCCAGTTGTCCTGAGAGGGAGGAAACAAAGAAAACTGCACTTGACTTCAGTCTCTAACCTGCCCCTGGATCCCCACAAACCCACTAATCAGCTGGGGTCATAGTTTAGGTCTGGGGCATTTATCAAGTGGATCCATCGAAGAATGAGCAGGGAGGTCAGGAATGCCCCCTTCTACCTCAAAAAACATGTGTGCTTGCCATTTAATTATGGACAATGTGGATCAAAACTCCTCTTTAGTATCCTATAGTGCCATTGTAATATTTTATTTAATTTTAAAGTAATATTATGAGGGTTTGTATCATTGTTACATGTCAAAATAGTATTGTTCCTTTGATATGCAGTTCTAACATTAAAGTTTTTTTTCAATTTGAGCTTAAAGGCTAACTCTTTTGGCTGCTGAAAATAAGACGGTTCTTTCAAGAAGCCTGTCAGTTAGAGGAGGTTGTCTCCAGCCAAATTTGAGCAGGAGATATTTGGTGCATTTTGAAGAACTGTTTACTTTTCATTGTACCTATGCTCAATATTTTGTTTGATTATAGAAGACTTCTCTACATATCTATTGGAAGAAACCTTTGAAAAGTTCTTTGAGAGCAGCGCTGTATGTATTTTAACATTGCTTTGTGCTCTGTAGTATTAGTTTATTCACAATACTTTTGTATGTTCTTTAACATGTAAATAAATATTTCAGTAAATTTAGCCTGTAAATTGTGTGAACTATAGTGTGATATTCAAGAAATGAACTTGCATTTCTATAGGCCCATTTACATCTCATGATATCCCAAAACGCTTCACAGCCAATGAATTATGTTTGAAGTGCAGTCACTGTTGTTTTGTAGGCAAACACGGCAGCCAATTTGTGTACAGCAAGGTCCCAAAAAAGCAATGAGATGAATAACCACGTAATTTGTTTTTGGTGGTGCTCATTGAGGTATGTTATCCAGAACATCCTCACCTTGCTCCTTCAAATACTACCATGACAGGATGAACAGGGTCACAGTTTAATGTGTCATCTGAAAAGCAGCATCTCTGATACTGTAGCACTACCTGAGTACTCCATTTAAGTGTCAGCCTAGATTATATGCTTGAGTCCTGGAGTAGGGCTTGAACCCATGAATTTCTGACTCAGAGGCAAGAATACTACCACTGAGCCAAGGCTGACACAAAAGTACCCGGAAACATTGGACGTGCATATAACGAAAGCAGTTTTCATCTTATGTCAAACGGGCAAATATCTGTATTTTTATTTGACTTTAGGTAGACAGGGTAAATGTAATTGAAAAATTCGTTTCAGCTAGCTGTAGTTTAAAAATAGTTCCTATTGTCTCTGTATCGGGGAATACAACATACACAAAACCGACAAGATATATCCATAGCTTAAATGAGGCGGATGTTACTGCCGCTGTCTATACTCAGAAACAAGCCATTTGGCGCATCAAATCTATGCCGGTTTGTTTGACTGCGGAGGGTATCGTAGGCGAATCCAATCCTGTCCGCAGTTAATATCAATCCACGCACACCTTCCAGCAGGCGTCACTTGACAGAAATCAGAGGCACTGAGGCCAACCGTATTAGTCCACAGATCAGCGATCCAGATATTGAACTGAGAACTTGTGGTCGGTGTGAACAGTCCAACAACGGTTCAAAACGTTCTTGGTCAATTTATTGACCTTTAAGCTGAAGATATTGCTTCCACCTCACTAGCCACGACAAACTGATGAATAGTTAAACGTGCCTTTTACCCACCAAGGCCATCGATAGTGCAATATATATATATATATATATATTTTCAAAAGTAAACAGTTCGCGAACAGCCGTTAATTCCCGACCAACAACATCCCTCCGACCATGTACCAGGAGTGGCTGCGACCAACTGTTCTCCTCGAGTGCGAGCGCGTGTACCCGCGGACTACATTTCCCTGGCTTCCCCCCCCCCCCACCACGACCAATAGGAGGAGGATGTGGGATTGTTGTTGGCGGAAGCGGAAGACGAGTGAGTGAGTGGGCTGGCTGGCTGGCCTGGTGACGGGCTGTCTCGCGCCCATGTATCCGGGCTCGGCGCGCGACGCTCTTCCTTTGGCGCCGGCGGCTGTTGAAGCGCAGCTTCCATGTGCGCATCGGCCGGTAGCTGAGAGGCCAACTTAACAGCACCCAGCACCCAGCAGGGCGGCCCATCGGCCCCGAGTACGTCGTTATTTTTTTTATTATTTAAAAAAAAAAGGAGAAAGGACGCGACTTTTTTTGTTAAATAAAAAAAATAATTTTTTGGGGGTTTTAAAAAAAAAATTTGAACGTCGATTCTCCTCGAGAGCGCGGCAGAGAAACCTCCGATGGATCCGAATAAAATCATCGAGGCCTTGCGGGGGACCATGGACCCTGCGCTGAGGGAGGCGGCCGAGCGCCAGCTCAACGAGGTAATAAAATAATTGAAGCCCAGGCACCACCACCACCATCACCACCGCCCCCCCCCCCCGGGCTCCTCGCAGGTGTCGGTGTGCGCGGAGTATGAAATCCAAGGCTCGGGGCCAGCCAGGCCTCGGCGTTGGCACCAGCGCTGCGTCCGGCCTAAGGCCGGGTGCTGCTGGCAGACGTGTTACGGGGTTTTTTTTTGCGTTTCTTACGCCTAAAATCGCACGTAACGGTTCAAAATGTTCTTAGTCAATTTATTGACCTTTAACCTGAAGATATTGCTTCCTCCTCACTAGCCGCGATAAACTGATGAATAGTTAAACGTGCCTTTTGGGTTTGTATTTGCACCAGGCTGGAAATGTCGAGTTTTCTTGTTCATGCATCAAGTGGATTACGAACTTTATTATGTGCATAGAGTGGGAATGCGGGTACAGCATTCGTCCTGAGGCGACAGAAGCACAATCCTCGTTTTCCTAATTTGTTAAGCAAATAAAATTGTGGCTGAAATGTTAAAGTACAGAATTATTTTGTCGAAGTTCAGAGCGTCAGCTGGTTTTTTTTTTTAAGAAGATGCCTTGTCTATATTTTTCCCCCCAGTTATCTTCATTTCACTTTTTTAACTCCTGCAAAAGGTGGCTTTTACCCCAGTGCCTGCTTTGGCTGGTTGTTGGGTGGTGCAGGGCACTGTCAAGCAGGATGCTTCCACTTTGGGGAACTGAGTGAAGAATGGAACCTAGGTTGTCCTGCTCTGTTGCATTGATTATAAGTGCTCCAGTGCTCAACAATATGTTGGCCTGGGTATTGCAGACTTTGGGGGAGGAGAAGGGGAAAAAGGGAATTGTACCTGTTAGTTGATGTGCAGACTTGAGTTTTTACCATTGACAGCTTTTTAAAAAAAAATAAAGATTAGCTTGTCACAAAACACTTTGTAACTTTGCTGTTACATATGAGAAAACTAGATTTAAATCTACTAAATCCATTTCTTTGCTAAATACAGCTTGACATTAACCATGCTGGGGATATTTGCAGGGTGCTTTCTGTCTGATTTTACTTTCTCTGGTGATGGACAGCATTCCAGAGCTCCTGATTCTGATGACAGGTGCTGGGGCAAGTGTAGCTTGGAATCCTTATCACTTATACACTGAGAATAATGCTATTGTACTATAAGAGAATTGTTTCTGGAGTAGTCATTCAAGTTCTAACAAACTTGTGAAGAAAGCTGGAGCACTTGGGGATAATGTATTTGTTTTTCCCCTTGCTACTTTTCTCTGATCCTTTCCTGAAGACATTTATCCTTTTGCTGGGGTATAGTTCATGGATGCTATTGCCCTTTGGTACTCGTCCAAACAACTATTCTATGTGTATGAGCAGTGAATGCTGGTAGACTATTTTACCATGGGGGCATCCCATGACATCCACATACCTAATTCCAGGAGAGACCAGTCATCAGGCGTGGGCAACTTGGTCAGCCTCGTGAACCTTGGCAGTGAGTGTTAGAAGGTTGTTGGACCATTGGGGATGTCACCTGACACTCACTTGCATACTAGTAGGAAACAGTGATCAGAGGTAGGAGTCGTGGCCAATAACTTTTTCCTTTTTCTCTCTTCTCTCCTCTGCTTCTCTTTGCTCTGCTCTCCTCTCTTCTCCCCCCCCCCCCCCCCATACAAGTTTTGCATCTAGTTTACATAGAATTAGATGCTTATTCAATTTATAATATCAAACTAGGCCCCAGAATGTGATGTCACAGTTTCAAAAAAAAAGTTTTGAGTATTTGCTGGAATTAGTTCAGAATCCATGCTCATTTCAAATCTGTTTGGATATTTGCAGCAGTTATGGTTTCAGGTCAAACTTGAAACAACCATCTAACCCATGTGTCTGGTTTGTCTGAGTTTGCTGTGATTATTCCACATCTGAATGTCTTTTTCTGAACAAATCTGATCTGCAGTTGCTGGTTTCTGAAAAATAATTTCAGATTATATGGCAACACTGCCTGCTCCGTGTGCAAGTAAAATTAAAACATGTAATGCAGCACAGTTTTAAAAAGCCAGAAATTATTTCTGGCAGTCAGTCGCTGGAAATGAAACCTCCATGTCTTGTCAAAGGGTGAATCTTGAAGACTTTAGTGGAAATATGTATGATTCAACAAATAGTGTGCATTTTGGACATTTCTGCCTCTATTTCTGCGCAGTGTATTTTCTATAAAGAATGAAGTGATATGCCATTCATAAACTTATGTTTGCCTCTTGCTCAGAACAGTTCAGCTCAGCCAGTGCAATATTCTCACAGTGGCTGCAAATTGGTTTTGGCAGTCCTGTAGAAGTTTTGTTCTAATTTTTATCTATTGCAGTAATTTTAACTTTACAGAATTGTAAAGTCAAGATCTGTATCAAATAATTGGCAAACGCACTCGTGATTGCTGCACCTATATGGGACTGAGACGGACCTGACTACTTTACTCTAGGAACTAGACATAGTACAACTGTAACTTAGGTTGAAACAGACAAATTCCTTGTCCCACCCCTTCCCAATGTGAAGTAAGTTAGTAATACAACAGTATTTTATAACGGAAATTTATGACAATTGTATCGTCCTGACCCATTGAATGTATTGCAAGTACATTTTGTGAGAAATCTGTTCTTAAGGATTAGACTTTACCAGTTTCTTTAAGAAGAACACTTTTGGTCTGAACACTGATTTCAGTAACGTCATGTACACACACGTTTCCCATCTGTCACATTTCTCCACGATCCGCACATCCATGTCTATTTAATCACCCTTTTTCTCTTTGGTATCTTTCTGATTGTGTTAAAATGCCTGTCCGCGTCTCATTTTTCAGTTTTGAAGATGGGTCTGCACCTGAAATGTTGACTTGCCTGTTTTCTGCATAGTTGCTGGCTGATCTGTGTGTTTCTAGCATTTCCTGTTTTTGTTTCACTTCCAGCCTGTATAATAGTTTGCATTTTACTTAAGACTGTTTTGGTCCTGGGTTTGTGCTGAGTTTGCTTCCCTTAAACAAGATAACAGTTGCGATGACTGCTGTTGACCTTGTTCCCGTTAGCTATCCAGTAACTCCTACTGGAAAGTGTGTCCATCTAGGTAGCACAGGTTTGGAGTTGACTACAATGTTGTCCAACGTTGAATAGTTTGCTAATCCTCACCCATCAGGCTCAATAACCACATGGTGGTATACAAGATCTGCTGGTTGCTGTAACCATTCTCCAGCAAGAGTTGGCACCTTTTTAGGAAAGGAAGGGAGAAAATTGGCAATATGACTACCGATACACTGAGGATTTTGTTTTTAACATTTTGTACAGGAGAATGTTGCCATTCCATTAAGAGATAAATCAGGAATTTGAATTGGAAGATTGAGTGTTGCACACTGTTCTTTCACCCCTTGCAGCTAAATTTAAATCTGGTCCAAACTGATGGGGTGAAAGTAACTTATCTGACTGAAAAAGTCCCACTTGAAATGAGTTTGAGCAATATCACCCAAGTCCTTAGGAAGGAATTTGCGGCATAAAATTGCACAACATCCAGCAATAAATTGCCTCAATTAGACTAGCCAAAACGATAACTGGTTGTCGGGGCTGCTCATCTAAAATTGGGATAAAATATATTGAGGTTAAGGCATATTGTAGGGTAGAGGGTGCTTTACATTGCATCTGGCTGTGCTGTAGGCAAAGTGGGAGTACTCTTTGCTGGCATCAGATGACCAAACTGGAAAAATGTTTCATTCCTCAGCCATGACTCCTCTTGCCTTTTAACATACAACTATTTAAAACATTTATAATTCTATTACTTGGGTACATGTTTAATAGACTCTTATTTTTGTACATTACAGGCCAATAAAGCTGTTACCTTTGTGTCAACTCTGCTTCAAATCACAATGTCAGACCAACTGGATTTGCCTGTGAGGCAAGCAGGTAAGTGATTAACTGTCCAGAAACAAAGTACAACGGAGCCCATAGCAGCTCTGAGTTGGATATCCCATATTACTTGGTGTATGTTGTCCTAGATGCTTCTGAGTAATATCCTTTTTGATCTAGTGTGATTATTAGCCACGTTTAGTTCTGCATGTTGCATCAGAGTATGGTCAATAACAAGAAACAATTTGGAACTATAAAATTGTAAGTATAGCACTTTAAATTTCCTGCATATGCAAAATATGTCCAAATGAGTGTGTGGGAAGGGGGAAGGAGAGAGAGAGAGATTACTTAAATTTAATCCACTTTCTGCAGTGATATTCATTCTTATGTACCTTGTAGCATATCGAAGAAGCAGATGTCCATTGCTTTATTCACTTATCCCAAACATCCCACAATGTGTTTTATAACCATGATGCTAACAACGGCAGGAGTGAAATGAAAATGGATATGTTAACATAGCAGTGAGAAGAGATGGTGCTAAACCATTCCGTGTCTTTCTGCGTTAAAAAGCTGTAACCCATCTCCTTCTGGAAACTCATCTCTTTGACCAAGTTTTCAAGTGCTCTCCTAATCACTCCTTGGCATAGTATCCATTTTTCCTCGTGGTTACTTTGAAGTACTGTTGAGATATTCTTTAAGGTGCTATATAAGTGGAAGTTTGTTGCCAAGATATGGTGGAACTACGCCTGACTAATGTGGAATCATGGTTTTATTGTTAAGCTTAAGTAAACATGGAGCATTTTGTCAGTTAGTAATCCCTTTTGCTTACTGAAGACTCTTGCTCACTAGAGTCCATCAGTGGACAATATGAAAGCTTACTCCTTGCACATGAGATCATTTAGCACTTTGGTGCAGTACCAGAATTGTGTCCTAGGCCCAACCATCTTCAGCTGCTTCATCAATGACCTTCCCTCCATCATAAGGTCAGAAATGGGGATGTTCGCTGATGATTGCACAGTGTTCAGTTCCATTCGCAACCCCTCAAATAAGGAAGCAGTCCGAGCCGGCATGCAGCAAGACCTGGACAACATCCAGGCTTGGGATTATGAGTGGCAAGTAACATTCGTGCCAGGCAATGACCATCTCCAACAAGAGAGAGTCGAACCACCTTCCCATGACATTCAACGGCATTACCATCGCCGAATCCCCCACCATCAACATCCTGGGGGTTACCATTGACCAGAAACTTAACTGGACCAGCCATATAAATACTGTGGCTACAAGAGCAGGTCAGAAGCTGGGTATTGTGCAGCAAGTGACTCACCACCTGACTCCCAAAAGCCTTTCTACCATCTACAAGGCACGTGATGGAATACTCTCCACTTGCCTGGATGAGTGCAGCTCCAACAACACTCAAGAAGCTCAACACCATCCAGGACAAAGCAGTCCGCTTGATTGGCACCCCATCCATCACCCTAAACATTCACTCCCTTCACCACCGGTGCACAGTGGCTGCAGTGTGTACCATCCACAAGATGCACTGCAGCAACTCGCCAAGGCTTCTTCGACAGCACCTCCCAAACCCGCGACCTCTACCACCTAGAAGGACAAGGGCAGCAGGTGCATGGGAACAACACCACCTGCACGTTCTCCTCCAAGTAACACACCATCCCGATTTGGAAATATATCGCCGTTCCTTCAATGTCGTTGGGTCAAAATCCTGGAACTCCCTTCCTAACAGCACTGTGGGAAAACGGACTGCAGCGGTTCAAGAAGGCGGCTCATCACCACCTTCTCGAGGGCAATTAGGGATGGGCAATAAATGCCGGCCTCGCCAGCGACACCCACATCCCATGAATGAATAAAACCAGAACTGCATTTTCTTCCTAAAAATTTGGATTTGCTCTTTATCCCTCCGACGACAAATCTGGGACATAGACTGTCTCCATAAACCAGATAACTTTGTAAGTTGGAATAAGCATAAATACAGTAATTCACCTACTTAAGTATCAAGTGTAGCTTTATTGTTTAATATAACTTTTAAACTGCAAAAATAATACCTTTATTAAACATTTGAAGTATCTTAATTTGGCTCCCCATCCCTTTTTATTTTCTCCCATTTCCCATTCTATTTTTATAATTTTACTTTTTTTTCTCTTTAATCTGTCTTTTCTCATTTTTCTCTGAAAGCTAACTTTAAAAATACCAGTTGCTTTATTTAAGTTTCTCTCTGACTCCCATTCTCTATTTTGGAGGTGGCAGCCATTTTCAAAAAAGTATTCTGGGTAGAGGAAGAGCTTATAATTTGTTTTTGTTTTATTAAAGGCAGGTCACTTTTTCTAAAGGTTAAAATGGGAATGGGCAAAGACTTACTCTGGCTGCTAGTGGGTATGGGCAATGCCCAGTGTAGCACTGAGTATCACTGACCAAATTCAGTTCCCAGTCTCTGCTGAGTTAGCTCTCAGCTGAGGTTTGAACTTGGCAGCTACAATTGGCTTTAAAGTTTATCTGGAACTTATTTAAGATAATTTATATTGTGTATGTCTGTGTTTTGGGTACTAAAATTAGCTAACCTTTTTTTATTTTTTCCTCTTTCTACTCCCCTGTCTGGGGGCATTGTAGAAAATGTTTAGGTTCCAGATTGAATTTGTAAACAAATTTAGAAGCATTTGAGTGATCTATTAATTTACTCTGATTCTTGATCTCTAGAATCCCCAGCAAAGAAATGCATGCTGCATTGAACTTCAACGCTGACTCTTGTATATGTAAACACATTTCATTTGTAGACTTCTATTTTATTTTCAACTAAGTCATGTGTTTCATTTATGTATGATGAAGCATGGTGCATGGGAGGCACTTTTAATCATTCCTGAGAGAGCCAATGTTCGCAGCCTCCAAAACCCAGACACATGCCTCTGCAGATTGGTGCCAGGGGCTGTTATTGCATCGCTGGTATTGGTGTAATGAATGTAAGTGGTGTGGACAGTAACTGCCTACTGACACCAAACTTGCTCAGATTTATGTAATCTGACTTTTCTAGTGTTTGTAGGCTGTAAATTGAAGACGTCAGTAACTTTCTTGCTAAGAATTAGACCCTATATAGTACTTTTAGAAATTCCCTTTTAGGTGAATGTTGTCCTGTTTATAATGGATTTGTCAAAAAATGGAAAAAAACAAGACAAATTTTGTTCATATTGTATCTATATTTGCTCAAGTTTATATATTAGAAAAAGCATACAACCGTGGTCTTGCCCCAGGCTTTTTATTTCTATTCAAATGTTTGCTGCTCCCTTTATTTATTTTTCTCCCTAATTCAGGGGAGCTGAAGTCATTTGAAGCACCACTATTGCCACCTGTCTGAGATCAGCTAACTGAAATGGGAGAGCATAGAGGATCATGCCTAGGGTTTCTATGGTCTTTATGGCCTAGCTACTCAAGTAATAAATTCTAAGCCATCAAACGAGCTTCCTCTTTAGTTTTATTTAATGGGTATCGTTCCTTATTTTACATATTTAAATTATCTGGTATTTCAGGTCAATTAATACCATTGTATTATGCTCAGTTCCACAGTTGAGGGGAAGTTCCTCATTTTGGTGAAACTATTCCATTTGTACTACAGGGTGGTTTCATCAAAAGGAGAGGGGGGAAATGTTCTACTACATGTGGTTTTAATGGGACATAATTTTAGTTGGTCACCCTCACTTGTCATAGTAAAACAGAGTTTTAAAAAGTTTAGAAAATCAAGTGTGTGCCAACACAATATGTTGACTGTAGCTTCTTTTTGCTTTGAGGAGAGATTGAAGGTGAGTCTTGTTCAAACCTAAAGGGAGGGGATAGGAGGCAGACTGGTTGCAACCACACAACTACGAGTTTAAGCCTGCTGACATCTAAAATGGGAACTGTTTTGTATTTAAAGATGTTTGGAATAAACTGTTTACTTACAACAACTTTAATTTATATAGCACTCCTCATGTAATAAACTAACACTTTTTATATATTAACAGTCTCTGCTTTAAAAGACACAGAAGGTAGATACCATGAAGAAAAGCAGAGAGTGAAATTTGGTGGGTGGGTCGGGATGCTTCATGCATAGTCAACAGAAAAGGAGCCTTTGAAGGTAGGGAGGGGACAGCAAGGTCAAGTTGTTTTAGGAAACAATTCCACAGGGCAGGGTGTGTAATGTGACTGAAGGTACAGCCTTTGGCAGACTGCGTTTTGCTACTGCTCCTTCCACCGCACTATCAGAGGAGTGAGGGTGTGTGCAAAGATGTCCGGCTGAAAAACCAGCTCAGATAGCATGGAGCAGAGACATGACATTATGTTGATTCCCTGAAACGATGGGGGCCAAAGGAGTTGGGTAAGGGTGGGAATGTGGGAGAGGACAAGACTGCAGAGTTCCGAACAAGTTGTAGTTTGTGAATGATGGATTCTAAAGTGGAGAGTATCGAGACAATGAAAGGTTGGATTAGGATAGCGAGAGTGGAGGTATGGTAGGGGTGTAAGTGGATAGTATGAAAGAAAGCAATCTTAGCAGCTGACCAAGTGTGCAGTAGGAAAGTTAGATCTGGGCCGAACAGAGCACTGACGTTGCACGTCTCTGCACGGGCAACTGGAGAGGTTGATGCCATCAAGACCAGAGGCTGGCATAAGCAGAGAAGGGTGGTTTTGGTATTGAGCTGAAAGGAATTTTGACTCCAGTTTTATAACCATTGCAGTGTTTGTAGTTGCAAGTGAGATGATCACCCTTTCTTCACCACCTCCTACCAGAAATGTAGCGCTTTTCTGCTTTAAAACACAGTATAGTATTTTAAGCAGGTATGTTTTGTAAACTTTCTCTCTCTAGTCTCCTAAAGATGCCAACTCTTGCAGGGGTGGTGCAGTTCATTGTGCTAGCAGCCCTTTGGTGCCTCACCTTAGTGGCCACTATTCATGTGTGAGCTCAGACCGTAAATGTCAGCAGGCTATTTCATTATAGGATAATAAACTTGCCTTTTGCTTTGTAGAATAGCAGACTCACCTGATGCTGTCCTCGTCCAGCATCCACTTTCTATCAGGGATCACTGGTTGGTGATCAGGAATGGTATTCACATTGAGTTTTCCATTCTCTAGCCCAAGGTTCAGAATAGTTGAATTCTGAGGTTATAGAAACAGATATGTGCCTGTATATTGTGGATAGTTTGTTTTTCCCCCTCAAACATAGATTGAAAATACAAGAGGCAGGCATGGGACTTCCTCCCATTACCTAAGCTGTGCTCTGGGAATCTGAAACTGACCAGTTTTATCAACCAAGAATTCCTGGAGACCAAATAGAAATTGGAAACTTCTAATGAAGGAATTGTGGGTGCAAATTGTTATGTTGACAGCCACCTTCTGGTTTCACTCTTGGCCTAGGAAATGGCATACAAACACTTCAAGCTTTGCAGTTTCTTGTTCTTTTCATATTTTTGTATATAGTGAAAAAATCAGGCATTACCACCTACTTAATATCCACTGCAGTTTTTCTCATCGGTTTCAATTCTGTTACAATTTCGGGTCGACCATACATGCCTTGAACTTGTTCATTGGTGTCATTCATTCCCACATGCAGTCTGAGCATCTCACAATGCCTAATATCTACTTGTACGATAGCGTAACCTAGGGCATACCTGTAATATCCCCTGCTGAACTGAACTGGATATTCATGTCTTTAGCATGGGTCCTTCTTCATACTCTTTTTGAAAGCAGACTGAGTAAATACTTGGTGAGATGAAGCTTGATATAAATTGATCAGCTGCTTTATTTCACAGCAAGATGAATATACAGAACAGCAATTATAATGGGACTCACTCATTCAAAAAGCACAACTTCACAAAATACCAAATAAAGAAAACCCCATGCTTTCCCACACCAGTGGCTTGTCTTCCTTGATTTTAAACAAGATAATTTCTGACTGCTTTCCTGCACTCTCTAACCTTCTTGTAGCCTTTGCTTCCTGACTGCTTCTGTATTTGTGTTATAGGTCTCACTGTCCACAACCATAAAGGAGATTGAAGGCTTTTCAACACAATACAAGAGGTGCTTTTTGATTGCTGAGACAGTCCAATGATATGTGTATTATTTATAGTCCCTGTGGAAATATGAACACTTGCTCATTAGCATCTTAACTACCTATTATCTCTGTCCTTTTTTAAACCTGTGTGAATGCGCTGTGCTTTTATAAACCCAGTATTAAAAGTAACTATTTCGAAATCCTCCCTGGGGGAAAAAGATAACCAAAACATACCACAATGTGATACTGTGCTAAAGAGTAAATAAAATGGTAGCTATTTGTTTACAAAGAAGTGTGACCGTCTGTCGAGCTTGCTGTGAAATGAATTTGGTTGTTTTGAGAGGAAGCTGCTTTGTGAGGAAGATTAATCAGAACCAAATCTTTTTTTTAAAAAAAATGGAATCCATGCAGGAAACCATACAGTTCATTCCCCAGTCTGTGCTGAGGTAGCTGTTATCAGCCGGAGTGGTGGCACCTGTGCTACAATTGCTCTCGGTGCCCTCGGTTAGAAAGGGGATAATTGGTCAGGGTTTCTGCTCCCATCAATTCCTGCTGGGATTGTATTTGTGGACATTGGGTGAAGATGTGATTGGGCTTGCTTGTGATACCCTGGCGTTGAGTAATCTGGGTCCTCTTTCATTCAAGTGAATTACAAGTGAATAATTGATACTTAAGGTAGTGGAAGGTGACAGGCATATATGGAAATGTACCTAAGTAACAACATGGGAAAAAATCAATTTGAAGGAAGCCCCTATATTACTAATTGTGGTAAGGCTTTTGGAAATGAATTCTGCTTTTTTTTCCCCCTATTATGACAATTTATTCTTGATATCCCAACTTATTCCTTTGCAGTTAACGCACTCTTTATATATTAAAAAATTAGATTGAGTTTTGAGTCTGAATAGCTTAGTTCCTTTTTAAATAAAGGCATGCACAGACAGAAAAGATCTCAATTTCCAAATATTTGTAAAACATTGTGTTGGAAATTTGGCATTTGCCTTTTCCAAACCAACCCTGGCCAGAGACGCAATCCATGTCTTTTTTGCCAGTTTTGTCTGGTGCTTGACTAAGTGGCCGTTATGTGTGCATGAGCCTTGGTGAGCATCAGCAGTGAATTTGAGGGGCATTATAGCTGAGCCTGTCTTGCTACTTCTTGCTTTCAGGGGTGGAAACCCTGGCTCTTTTCCCCCTCCCCTAAGCTTGCGGCACCACCGGCCATTATTGCACATCTGCCACCTCAGCCGAGAACTGAAGGATCGGTGAAGGATCAAACCTCGCATCTTCCTGGTTTGCGTGTGGTCAGTGATATTGCATAAAATTGCTGAGCCTTCAGTAGAGCATTAAACGCTTATCTTCACCTTTGTGTGATGCTGAGCCATACACAGCAGGCAGGCCTCTGATTTGATCTGATCTCTGCTGTGTTGACTGATCTTGAGGAGACAATACAACTGATCTGGATTTAAAAGTGATGATCCTTGCTCTGGAAAGCTATCCTATGATTCCTGCCCAAAAGTGCATGTATGTGTATGTTGGGTAAGACAGGATAGGGCTGAGCTTTGATGTCCCCACTGTCACACAACCTGCTGACATGTCTAGGCTCACAAATGAAAGGGCAAGCTACAAGAAAGCTGCTGTTGCCCGTGGAGCTATAACTCAACATGAGTCATTGCTGCTTTCGAGGAAAATGGAGGAGAGGGGAGAGAGTACTTGAAAGACAAAAACAAATTTCAGTACAAGTGGTCTGAGTTTTGGGCGTAACCTTCACTCCTCAGCAGTATTTCACTGCACTGTGCCCTCATTTAAGAGTCTCTTGTACATTTTTTCATTTACAACTATAAAGTATGTCTTCAGCACAGTACGTTCATTCAGCTTAACGCTCTGACCAGTTTTAAGTTATCCTTGAAGGCTAACTGGCCTCCAAAGTGGTCACTCTGGATTGTGCTAGTCACTGACAACTGTTGTGGCAAACTGACAACTGAGAAATTGTTCCTGTGGGTTGGCTTTATTAAAAAAAAAATCAATTCTTTCTGTTCAATTGTAGAGAGGCCAGATGTTGCATGGTATTTTGAATGTGTTAGCATTTCAAGTTAGTTATTACATAGAATTAGAGAATGGAAGGAGGCCATTCGGCCCATCGAGCCTGTGCCGGCTCTTTGTAAGAGCAATCTAGTTAGTCACATTCCCCCGCTCTATCCCTGTAGCCCTGCAAATTTATTCCCTTCATGTATTTATCCAATTCCTTTTTGAAAGCCACGATTGAATCTGCTTCCACCACCTTTTCAGGCAGCACATTCCAAATCATAACTACTCACTGTGTTAAAAAAAAGTTTTTCCTCATGTCGCTTTGGTTCTTCTGCCAATCACCTTAAATCTGTGTCCTCTGGTTCTCGACCCGTCCGTCAATGGGAACAGTTTCTTTTTATTTACTTTATCTAAACCCTTAATGATTTTGTACACTTCTATCAAATTTCCTCTCAACCCTCTCTGCTCTAAGGATAACAGTCCCAGCTTTTCCAGTGCAACCGTTCTAGTAAATATTTTCTGCACCCTCTCTAAGGCCTTCACATCCTTCCTAAAGTGCAGTGCCCAGAATTGGACACTATCCTCCAGTTGTGGCCAAACCAGTGTTTCATAAAGGTTCAACATAACTTCCTTACTTTTGTATTCTATGCCTCTATTTATGAAGCCCACAGATTATTAAATAATTCATTGAAGGGTTAGCTGTTGTTAAGGTATTTCAGTTACATAGAATTTTACAGCACAGATACAGGCCATTCAATTGGGGAATGTTTTGGGACTCTTTAATTTCTTTGTATTTATGGTAAGTTGTAAATAAGCGCTTATCAACTTTTTATTTTTGGTATTCACAGTATGAGAGAATTGATTTCTGAGGAGATTAGGAGGGAAGGGCAGGCCATTGAAAATATTGTTACATACTCATTGCCGTTCATAATTCCTTTACTGCTCTTAGCAAGGACTAAGAATATTTTCATATTGTGATCTTCATGCTCTACTGTGTAAGCAGTTTGATACAGTATTATGTCCAGTGTGGTAGAGGCTGCGTATTGTCTCAGCGTTCTGATGCCATCTTCAGCTGCTTCATCAATGACCTTCCCTCCATCATAAGGTCAGAAATGGGGATGTTCGCTGATGATTGCACAGTGTTCAGTTCCCCTCGGATAATGAAGCAATCTGTGCCCGCATGCAGCAAGACATAGACAACATGCAGGTTGGGCTGATAAGTGGCAAGTAACATTCACACTAGACAAGTGCCAGGCAATGACCATCTCCAACAAGAGAGAGTCCAACCACCTCCCCTTGACATTCAATGGCATTACCATCGCCGAATCCCCCACCATCAACATTCTGGGGTTCACCATTGACCAGAAACTTAACTGGACCAGCCACATAAATTCTGTGGCTACAAGAGCAGGTCAGAGGCTGGGTATTCTGCGGTGAGTGACTGACCTCCTGACACCCCAGAGCCTTTCCACCATCTACAAGGCACAAGTCAGGAGTGTGATGGAATACTCTCCACTTGCCTGGATGAGTGCAGCTCCAACAACACTCAAGAAGCTCAACACCATCCAGGACAAAGCAGCCGCTTGATTGGCACCCCATCCACCACCCTAAACATTCGCTTCCCCCCACCACCGGCGCACAGTGGCTGCAGTGTGTACCATCCACAGGATGCACTGCAGCAATTCGCCAAGGCTTTTTCGACAGCACCTCCCAAACCCACGACCTCTACCATGTAGAAGGACAAGAGCAGCAGGCACATGGGAACAACACCACCTGCACATTCCCCTCCAAGTCACACACCACCCTGACTTGGAAATATATCGCCGTTCCTTCATCGTCGCTGGGTCAAAATCCTGGAAAACTCTTCCTAACAGCACTGTGAGAGAACCTTCACCACATGGACTGCAGAGGTTCAAGAAGACAGCTCACCACCACCTTCTTGGGCAATTAGGGATGGGCAATAAATGCTGGCCTCGCCAGTGATGCCCACATTCCATGGACAAGTATATTAAAAAAAAAACTTGCTGTTCAGAGAACTGGACCATGATGCATGGTGTCTGGAAATATTTGCTTTACCCAAGTAACTTTAAATGAAGTGCGACTGATTTGTTTAAATTTGTGTGTGTGTGTACATATATACACACACACATCTCCATCAACTCTGGTGTCAATCAAGGTGTCAGCCGTGGCTTAGTGATAGCACTCTTGCCTCTGAGTCAGAAGGTTGTGTGTTCAAGCCCCACTCCAGAGACTTGAGCACATAATCTAGGCTGGCACCTCAGTGCTGCGCTGTCAGGTATCATCCTTTGGCTGAGACATGAAACTGTTATCTTAGGTGGATGTAAAAGATCTCTCTGCACTATTCAGAGAAGAGCAGGGGAGCGCTCCTGGTGTCCTGCCTAACATTTATCCCTCAACTAACACTTAAAAACATCTGATCTGTTCATTTATTTCATTGCTGTTTGTGGGACCTTGCTGTATTCAAATTGGCTGCCACATTTCCTAAATTCCAACAGTGACTGTTTCAAAAGGACTTCATTGCCTGTAAAGCACTTTGGAATATCCTGAGGTTGTGAAAGGTGCTGCATAAATGCAAGTTTGTTCTTTCTAACTGTGAAATTCAGTTAAATTGAACAGTGATTTCAACTGGAATTTAAAGTGTCCTTTCGTTACAAAAATTGAAGAGTCTGCTTGTGTTAATCAAATGCAAATATTTAGTAACACAAATCAGTAAATCTTTCCCAGATTATATATTTTAACCCCAGAATTGTAACTCATCAGCATTGTTGGTAATTAATTTGATGCAGTATCTAATGATTTAATTCTCTCTTAGGTGTAATTTACTTGAAAAATACAATTACACAGTTCTGGGCTGAGCGTGAAGCTGCTTCAAGTGATGTGCCACCATTTACAATCCCAGAGGAAGATCAGCAGTTCATCCGTGACAACATAATAGAGGCTATTATTCAGTCACCTGAGTTGATAAGGTTTGTAATAGGAAAGGCTCTTTATAAACGCAACTGCAGAGAGCAGTGAATACCATACTGCAAGTTAACATAATATCTGCAAACAGCAAAGACTACTATTCCTTGAGAATTTGATGTAATGTTTTCCAAATGCTTGAATTCTACATTCTCTTCGATTGTTGAGGTCCTTTTTCACCTAGGCCAAGAAGCCATTTGGATAGCATGCTCCCAAATCCTTTCTAATGCTTGGTAATCAGCTGCAAGATGGCCTAGAAGAGCAGCCTTGTGCAACTTGCACATGTTTTTTTTACCTTCCTTGGAGAAAGCCTTGAGCTTGCCCTTGTTGCCGTTCACCCCTGCTCTTCCTTAAATAACTCTTTCACCCCTGCCCCTCCTTAAATTTTCTCCCATTCCAGAGGCTCAGCGATGCTGGATCCTGGTTCTACATGTCGACTTTGTCCTCAAGTACCTCACCCAAGTGGTCACTCTTCTTAGTGTGTGCTGAAATAGTAAGTGTTGGGGTATTTTACTTGGAGGTGAGGGGCTGGGCTTGACCCTGCCCTCACCTGATGTTTACATGTCCACGTTCCTGAAGGAGTCACTGGATGGTGATCGTGGCCAGGAGTCCTGGTTTGTTTTCCCGCCTCTAGCCAAGTCTCCACTGTTATGGTCCTACTTCACAAGCATGTGACGTTGAGGCCAGTTATAATTCCACTGCCATCCTGGCTGAGGTCGACTTAGTGCATTTAGGTAATCAAAAGTGAGACCCTGTTCTATGGTTCAGTCACTTGCTGGCTTTACTGACTACTGTTGGGCAAGTTCATACCAATAGTCTGGTAGTTTTCTTTCTCGGCCTCTTAATACAGCACTCCTTTCTGCCTCATAGTTCAAATATTTGAAGATACTTTTCACTGTTGCATTTTAGTGCTCTTGTTGTTATGATGCTGCCTGTTCTGGGCAAAGAACTCTGGATGCTGTCTGGAATTTGGGTCTCATGAACAGCAGTGTTGGGGAATAAGGTATTTTCCCCTGTTGATTTATAGCCTGTTTGGATGTATTAAGTTGATCCTCTCAAAGGAAGAAAGAAAACCTGGCCAGTGAGTAGCTGAGCATTATAGACAAGGACAGTCTCTGGCCTGTGCTATCTTAGCTGATCTTTGTCAGGGTTGCCCTCAGTGACTGGGTTAGGAGAGGTATGAAATCACTCAGGATTCACATTCTGGATTGCTATGCAGTGACCCCTACTGGGTGTAAGTGTAAATTTCTCAAGTGCATATTGGGCTTGGCTGTGTTATCTCACATGATAGAATAGTCTGCCAGCGCACTCAGTTGAGGCTTACGCATGCATAATGGCTGCTTGAATCGGGTACTTGAGGATAACTTGCACCAGAAGGAGCAGAAGCATTTGCGGGGGAAATAAAAAGGGTAGCTTTATGGAAAAATTCTTAAGGAAATAAAGGAAGGGGAAAGATGCACACAAAGTGCTGCATTAATGTAATCTGCATTTAGATGGTGGACAAATGCTGTAGCAAGGCTATTGTATTTAGGCTTGGCATTTTGGCTGTACTATGAGTTTAAAACTTAAATGTAACTTGCCCAAAACTTAATAACACAGTTACATTTTAGATTTCAGTAGCATCTGTTATTTTGTTTCATGTTCACTTATAGATCTGCAACGCAGTTTATTTTTGTGAGTAGCTGGTGTTATCGCAATATCTTGAATTTTGGATACTGAGGAAGCGAATACTTTTCTTTTTTTAGGGTGCAGCTTACTACTTGCATTCACCAAATAATAAAGCATGACTATCCAGGCAGGTGGCCAGCAGTTGTGGAAAAAATAGGATTCTACCTGCAGTCTGACAACAGTGCCTATTGGCTTGGGATCCTCCTCTGCCTCTATCAATTGGTGAAGAACTATGAGTAAGTTCTTTGTATATTTTTGGTTTGGAATAGTTTTCCTATCTGCTTTTTTGGGCATTTCAGCCTGAGTAAGCCTATTAGTACAGGTACTTTGTTTAAAATCTGTGTACTTGAGATGTAGATTTGTACTACAGTTTTATGTGTATTTTCCGGGAGATGTGTTTTTAGGGTTCTGGAGGAGGGAGTGTGATCTGTGGTAGGAAAGGAAAGTCCCAGATGTCGTGTCCATATAAGGAAAACATTTTCAAAAACGTGAATCATTTGTGGTACAATGGGTATTGCATATTTAAATTCGTAAGTTATTTGTCTGAATTGCTAATTTTAATGTCCGAGGTTACGAGAAGACCATCTGTGGAGAATCAACTTGTATTTTCAGAATTTTTCCTCCTTTTCCTTCCTTGCCGCAGTGGAGACCAATGTCTTGGCAGCTGCCCAAGCTGTTGACAGGCACATAAGTGGTCTGAAATGGTTTCATTTTCTCTCACCTCCTCCTTCACCCTTCACTCACTTTCTCACCCCCCCCCCCCCAACCTTTCCTCCTCCACTTCCCCCATCCCCCACACTGTTCTTCCTCCTTTTCTTTCCCCCCGCGCGCCCCCCCACCCCCCCCCCCCCCGGCCAAAGATCGTTCCTCCTCCTCCTCCTCCTCCTCCCAAGCTCTCGATAGACACGTAAGTGGTCTGCGATGATTTTCATTTTCTCTCTGCTCCTCCTTCTCTTCCTCTCTTCTCCCTCCCTCCACCCCCCCCCCACCCCCACAAACGTTCTCCTCTTCCCACCTCCCCCGCCACCGTCTTCCCCCCCCCCCCAACCCGCCACCGTCTTCCCCCCCCCCCCAACCCGCCACCGTCTTCCCCCCCCCCAACCCGCCACCGTCTTCCCCCCCCCCAACCCGCCACCGTCTTCCCCCCCCCCAACCCGCCACCGTCTTCCCCCCCCCCCAACCCGCCACCGTCTTCCCCCCCCCCCCAACCCGCCACCGTCTTCCCCCCCCCCAACCCGCCACCGTCTTCCCCCCCCCCCCAACCCGCCACCGTCTTCCCCCCCCCCCCCAACCCGCCACCGTCTTCCCCCCCCCCCCCAACCCGCCACCGTCTTCCCCCCCCCCCCAACCCGCCACCGTCTTCCCCCCCCCCCAACCCGCCACCGTCTTCCCCCCCCCCCCAACCCGCCACCGTCTTCCCCCCCCCCCCCAACCCGCCACCGTCTTCCCCCCCCCCCCCCAACCCGCCACCGTCTTCCCCCCCCCCAACCCGCCACCGTCTTCCCCCCCCCCAACCCGCCACCGTCTTCCCCCCCCCCAACCCGCCACCGTCTTCCCCCCCCCCCAACCCGCCACCGTCTTCCCCCCCCCCCCAACCCGCCACCGTCTTCCCCCCCCCCCCCAACCCGCCACCGTCTTCCCCCCCCCCCAACCCGCCACCGTCTTCCCCCCCCCCAACCCGCCACCGTCTTCCCCCCCCCCAACCCGCCACCGTCTTCCCCCCCCCCAACCCGCCACCGTCTTCCCCCCCCCCCCCGACCCGCCACCGTCTTCCCCCCCCCCCCGACCCGCCACCGTCTTCCCCCCCCCCCCGACCCGCCACCGTCTTCCCCCCCCCCCGACCCGCCACCGTCTTCCCCCCCCCCCGACCCGCCACCGTCTTCCCCCCCCCCCGACCCGCCACCGTCTTCCCCGACCCGCCACCGTCTTCCCCGACCCGCCACCGTCTTCCCCGACCCGCCACCGTCTTCCCCGACCCGCCACCGTCTTCCCCGACCCGCCACCGTCTTCCCCGACCCGCCACCGTCTTCCCCGACCCGCCACCGTCTTCCCCGACCCGCCACCGTCTTCCCCGACCCGCCACCGTCTTCCCCGACCCGCCACCGTCTTCCCCGACCCGCCACCGTCTTCCCCGACCCGCCACCGTCTTCCCCGACCCGCCACCGTCTTCCCCGACCCGCCACCGTCTTCCCCGACCCGCCACCGTCTTCCCCGACCCGCCACCGTCTTCCCCGACCCGCCACCGTCTTCCCCGACCCGCCACCGTCTTCCCCGACCCGCCACCGTCTTCCCCGACCCGCCACCGTCTTCCCCGACCCGCCACCGTCTTCCCCGACCCGCCACCGTCTTCCCCGACCCGCCACCGTCTTCCCCGACCCGCCACCGTCTTCCCCGACCCGCCACCGTCTTCCCCGACCCGCCACCGTCTTCCCCGACCCGCCACCGTCTCTTTTCCCCCCCCAACCCTTCAATAGTGGACTGAGTGGCATTTTAATAGAGGGTAGTCATTATTCATCCCTACGTAACATTTAATGGGAACAGAATGAATAGGGGGAGTATTTTTGAATTAAAAGTAAAAGCACTAAAATTATTGTTGTAACATTTTTTTTTTAAGAGAAAAGTCCAATCTCACCAATGCCTTGCTGGGTCTCGTTGCTTGTAGGTCACTCTGGTGTTACTGATTGGGAAGAGCACTGAGTTCCCTGAAGTGGCTTGATCAATTGTATAGAGCACTGCAACTTCAGACTGGTCTAGAAAGCAATCTTACCAGGAAAACTGATGCGCAGATTGTTCATTGTTCAACACAATGTGGGAATGTGCATTTCAAGTGTAGGCACATTTCTCTGTTGCATTTATATTCTGACAAGTCGTTCTACATATTTTGTATATACAGGTACAAGAAACCAGAGGAACGTAGCCCATTGGTGGCAGCTATGCAGCATTTTTTGCCTATGATGAAAGATCGTTTTGTCCAACTTCTCTCTGATCCTTCAGACCATTCTGTCCTCATCCAAAAACAGATCTTCAAAATTTTCTATGCACTTGTTCAGGTAGTATTAATGCAAATATAAGTGTCTTTTCCTATACACTGTGCTGAGGTTATTAAATGTATCTTTGCACTGGTTACCTAACCCAGTACGGCTGTCTTTGAACATGGCTGTGCTATCCCCAAGCTCAGTTAGTTTAAATGTTTCCTAAAAGCAAGCTCAATGCCTACCTTGAGTTTACATGGAGGCTATCCCTCCTAAATGGTTTATCTTGTCCCGCGAATACCCAACAGTTGTTGAAGTGCAGCTTCTCTTGCAAAGATCCTGAAGCCATATGTCGAATCCAATTATCTTACTGTTCCTCTCCAGTGATCTGGTCGTAAATGGTAGTAGCCGTGAAACGACCACCCTCGCACCCTTTTTCTGCAGGTAGGTTACAAGATTCCTGTAGGTGTCCTGCAATACAAAAGGCTTTTTATTCATGTCATTAGTACCAATATGTAAACCAACCACACTGACACTTGCCTTGCATCAGATTGTCCATATGGGCCTGGAGATCTGCAACTCTGGCACCTGGGAAACAAAGGACTGTTGTGGATAGAGCCTTACATCAGCACAGGCTAGTTGTATGTTGCACGATGGAGTCGCCTGTAAGGATCACACGTTACATCTCCTGTGTTCTTGGTGACTGTCTTAGTTGCCTTCCCCTACCTTTACCGTTGCTATTTTCGGGAGGCTGATGTGAACGATGAGGTTCATCAGTCTGGGTGGTGCTGATGCCACTGCATGTAGAATCCCCGAAGTCATAGAGGGACAAACCTGTTTGGAGATGTAATGGAATCTAAAGTTGAGAAGGATCCATTAACTTCAATGGAAGATTAAATTAAATTTAATATGACAGTGTTGTCCAATACATTAGCCACAAGCCACATATAACTAATTGGGAATCCAGATGTGGCTGCATTTTTGATTACTAAATAAAAAAATGAGTAATAGACAGCATCATTGAGCATGTGATCAATATTATTCACATGGCAGGTGCGTGTCTACTTTATCGTACATTTGTTGGTAAAATGGTAAGATGAAAAGCAGTGTTCAAGCCGAATAGCACAGATGCATTTAAGGGGAAGCAAGATAAGTACATGATGGAGAACAGAATAGAAGGATGTATCGACAGAGTGAGATGAAATAAAGTCAGAGGATGCTCGTGGGGACCATAAACGGTGGCATAGACCTGTTAGGCCGAATGGCCTTTTTCTGTGCTGTAAAATTCAATGTAATATGTACTTGATTGGTTACTGCTTATTGGTTATCTGCTAAACTGGTGTGTAACACTTGTGAAAACGCTGGATTAAAATTTTTTACTAACATTGGCGTATGTGGCTAAGATGGGGTTGCTGTAGCCATGCCTGTGGCTTGTCAGTGATTTCTGTTGAACAAAAATGGCATGGTCAACTCTTCTCTTCCCATCTCAATGTGCCAGTTATTTTTCTCCTATGTGAAATCTATCATTCTGTGACTGACTGTGGGCATGCTTCTTCCATCGTTGTTGAGATGAGTTGTTGGCAGAATTTATACAGGTTGACTCGCCCTCAGATGTTGGGCTCTGTACCTGTTTTGAAATGCTAATCCACTTGATTGTACCTCCTTGGTGGTATGGCTAAAATTGGGGAACTTGTTATGTTATAAGAACATAAGAAATAGGAGCAGGAGTATGCCGCACGGCCCCTCGAGCCTGCTCCACCATTCACTAAGATCGTGGCTGATCTTCAACCTCAATTCCACTTTCCTGCCCGATCCCCATATCCCTTGATTCCCTTAGAGTCCAAAAATCTATCTATCTCTGCCGTGAACATATTCAGCAACTCAGCATCCACAGCCCTCTGGGGTAGAGAATTGCAAAGGTTCACAATCCTCGGAAGAAGTTCCCCCTCATCTCAGTTTTAAATGGCCGACCCCTAATCCTGAGACTATGTTCTGGACTCCAGCCATGGAGAACAGCCTCTCAGCATCTACCCTGTCAAGCCCCCTCAGAATCTTATGTTTCAATGAAATCACCTCTCATTCTTCTAAAGTCCCGAGAGTATAGGCCCATTCCACTCAATCTCTTCTCATAGGTCAACCCTCTCATCCCAGGAATCAATCTAGTGAACCTTGGTTGAACCGCCTCGAAGGCAAGTATATCCTTCCTGAGATAAGGAGACTAAAACTGTACACAGTGCTCCAGGTGAGGACTCACAAAAGCCCTGTACAACTGTAATGTGGAGATGCCGGTGATGGACTGGGGTGGACAAATGTAAGGAATCTTACAATACCAGGTTATAGTCCAACAGTTTTATTTGAAAATCACAAGCTTTCGGAGGCTTTCTCCTTCGTCAAGTGACTTACCTGACGAAGGAGAAAGCCTCAGAAAGCTTGTGATTTTCAAATAAAACTGTTGGACTATAACCTGGTGTTGTAAGATTCCTTACATCTGTACAGCTGTAGTAAGACTTCCTTACTCTTGTACTCCAACCCCCTTGCAATAAAGGCCAACATTCCATTTGCCTTCCTAATTGCTTGCTGTACCTGTATTCTAACTTTGTTTCTTGTAGGAGGACACCCAAATCTCTCTCAACATCAACATTTAATAGTTTCTTACCATTGGTGGTTCAGCCAGGACCACTCGGCTCTAGACCTCGTTGCAGCCTTGGTCCAAACATGGACAAACGAGCTGAATTCCAGAGGTGAGGTGAGAGCAACTCCCCTTGACATCAAGGCAGCATTTGACAGAGTGTGGCACCAAGGAGCCCTAGTAAAATTGAAGTCAATGGGAATCGGAGAAAACTCTCCAGTGGCTGGAGTCATACCTAGCACAAAGGAAGATGGTAGTGGTTGTTGGAGGCCAATCATCTCAGCCCCAGGACATTGCTGCAGGAGTTCCTCAGGGCAGTGTCCTAAGCCCAACTATCTTCAACTGCGTCAACAATGACCTTCCCTCCATTGTAATGTCAGAAATGGGTTGTTCGCTGATGATTGCACAGTGTTCAGTTCCATTCGCAACCCCTCGGATAATGAAGCAGTCCGTGCCCGTGTGCAGCAAGACATAGACAACGTCCAGGCTTGGGCCAATAAGTGGCAAGAACATTCGCACCAGACAAGTGCCAGGCAATGACCATCTCCAACAAGAGAGAATCTAACCACCTCCCCATGACATTCAACGGCATTACCATTGCCGCATCCCCCACCATCAACATCCTGGGGTTCACCATTGACCAGAAACTTAACTGGACCAGCTACGTAAATACTGTGGCTACGAGCAGGTCAGAGGCTGGGTATTCTGCAGCGAGTGACTCTCCAAAGCCTTTCCACCATCTACAAGGCATAAGTCAGGAGTGTGATGGAATACCCTCCCTTGCCTGGATGAGTGCAGCTCCAACAACATTCAAGAAGCTCAACACCATCCAGGACAAAGCAGCCTGCTTGATTGGCACCCCATCCACCACCCTAAACATTCACTTCCTCCGCCACCGGCACACCGTGGCGGCAGTGTGTACCATCCACAGGATGCACTGCAGCAACTCGCCAAGGCTTCTACGACAGCACCTCCCAAACCCGCTACCTCTACCACCTAGAAGGACAAGAGCAGCAGGCACATGGGAACAACACCACCTGCACGTTCCCCTCCAAGTCACACACCATCCCGACTTGGAAATATATCACCGTTCCTTCATCGTCCCTGGGTCAAAATCCTGGAACTACCTACCTAACAGCATTGTGGGAGAACCTTCACCACACGGACTGCAGCGGTTCAAGAAGGCGGCTCACCACCACCTTCTCAAGGGCAGTTAGGGATGAGCAATAAATGCTGGCTTTGCCAGTGACACCCACATCTCGTAAACGAATAAAAAAAAATTCTGATTTTCTATTCTTCCTACCGAAGTGAATAACCTCACGTTATTCTCCATCTGTCACCTTCTTGCCCACTGTCTGTGTCTGTATACATGTGCCTGCTGCTACGTGGCACCATACATTGGAATGCACCAATAAAGGGGCCAAGTTTTTGTCCCATTTAGTTGTGTTAGCAGTTATAGTACTATGCTTGATGGTAAATGCAATTGGAATTGGGCAATCTTAATTATTGCATGAAATAACTCCACTGAACAGTTTTGTTTAATTTGTGTTAATTTATAAAGACAGATTTTATTTTGAATTAAATGAAGTGTAGGCTGAACTTTGTAGCTTTTGTTTGATTGATTGTATTTTGTTTTCTGTCTACAGTACACTCTGCCGTTGGAGTTGATAAGCCAACAAAACCTTACGGAATGGATGGAAATACTCAAAACTGTTGTTGATCGGGATGTTCCTCCTGTAAGTCCTTCTCTTTTGCTCCTCCCTTTCTTCCCAGTGTTGTTTGCCTAAATATATGAACTGAACGTTTCTATCCTTTTAACCAAGGAGAGTGGAACATGAGTAAAGATGCATGTTTCTATTTTACTTTTATAACACAACAAACTAGGGAACTAGGTTTTTTAAACAATTTTGAAGCCCCTAATATAGGTAGAAGTTGAATTGTGAGTTTGTGGGCGGGTTATGTTATAAATCCATTAAAATTCTTACTGAACTACTGCCAGAGAAATGAGATTTTAAAAATTCTATACTGTGGATTTTTGCTTCCTAGATGAATAGCATAGACTGCTGTCTTAAGTTTATGCAATGTGATGTTGCAAGAAACACTCAGTTATAGGAATGTTACTGTTTGTATTCAATTAGTCTTATAACGGTAAAATGTAACAATTTTAAATGTTTTAAATTTAAATGTTTTCCTTTTTTGCGCTTTCTTATTCTATACTTACTATTACAGTTTTTTAAGTGTGATATTTTACTTCAAAGTATTCCTACCTGCATTTCTCTCCCTCTGCCAGTGAGCTGGTGCATCTGTAATAAGCTTGTTATTAATTGTTTTTTAAGTTTCTAAAGCTTTATTTCATAACTGTCAAGAGACTGAGCATTGCATCATAGTGATGACCAGATCAATATATGCAAATCAGGCCATTTGCCAATCTCTCAGCTTGAGCTCCTGATTAAAAACTGTATATAGTTTGTAGCTGTGTGCATTCCCTGCCAAATATTTCCACTATAGATTTCTTTGTCTGCATCTATAATAGTAATTGACTGTAAACCCCATCATGCTGTAATTATGCACACCTGCCAATAGGGGTGTGTTCAGCAAGTTTTCATAATTGAATTTGTGCTGGTTTTAAGGAAACTCTTCAAGTTGATGAAGATGATCGACCTGAGCTCCCTTGGTGGAAGTGCAAAAAATGGGCATTGCACATCTTGGCCAGATTGTTCGAACGGTGAGGGTTTTTCCAATGGTTTTTCAGTGGATTGTAATTTATAGAATAAGCTGTGCAACTTTATTTTTCTCTCTTTCCCTCTGTTTCTGAAAGTGTTTACTCCAAGCTGGGGTTTAGTTACACAGATGTCATCCTTGCTCCGTTGTCCATCACTGATGTGTGAGCTTGGACATTGTGTGTTGACCGGCTGTTGAACCATGGGGGCAGTACAGCTGAGTCAATCCTGACCTCACCCAGTGTCCACACTTAAGCACTCCCGACAGGAGTCACTGGATAGTGATCAAGAGCCAAAATTATGAGGCTATCCTGATCTGCATGCTTGTTACTCGCTGACAAATTTGGGGGAGCCATGATTGTGAAACTTCCAAATGCATATCTAAAACTTCAAATGTTTCAATGAATGACTACTGAAATGTATTTGTATCCACCAGATATGGAAGTCCGGGCAATGTTTCCAAAGAATATAATGAATTTGCTGAAGTATTTCTCAAAGGTTATGCTGTCAGTATCCAGCAGGTACAGTATCTTTTCCATGCAGTTCTTCCAAGCCCTCAAAAGTTGTCCTTTTTTGAGCCTTACTGCTTTGTCATCTGCGCTTTCCCCTTCAGCTAAGTGGGAGGGGTGGAAAGTTTAGTGTATAGACTTTGCATATTGCCATTAGGAATGGTAATATATAATTGAATGATGGAAAATCCAATTCTACGGCATTGGATATCTTTCTCCAAAACTTCTCTGGTATTTCAGTAAAACTATCAACTCCTCCTGAGGTAGAAGTGGTTTGAATCCTAATTAGGTCTGGGATTGAAACCTATTTTTTTTATATATAGGTTAAATTAGTGTGCTACACTTAGCTATTAACTCTTGATACAAATTTATATAAGCTATATCAAGTCATTTTGGTTATCACCAGCAGATGGCCATAGAGATATGAGTGACTGACTATAGTACGCTACAGAACACTGCTGCAACATCTTTAGATTATGCGCAGACCATGTATTTCAGATCTTTGTACTAGAAATTTTCTTAAGCACATATCTAAGCTAGTCCTTTATTCAGTATATCTTGTTACAGGTGCTGTTGAAAGTTTTATATCAGTACAAAGAAAAACAATATGTGGCTCCTAGAGTATTGCAGCAAACACTGAACTACATTAACCAGGGGGTCGCTCATGCTGTCACCTGGAAGAATCTAAAACCCCATATTCAGGTGAGGCTGTTTGTAATGCCTATCTAGTTTAACATAGTTTGCCTAACAATTCTGAGCAATGTTATTATATAGAACAAATTATAAAAAGTAGATGAGTTCTGTTTTTCTATCTTTTAGTTGGTTTAATAATGCTGTTGTCAAAATCAGGATCTGCTCAGGACTGTTGAGTCATGGTTGTGTAAGTTCATGGTCTGTGAGCTTATCAGTGGAGTCATGAACCCAGGGTTCCCCCATCCATTTCCTGTCCTGGGGCTGTTGACAGCTTGCAGATGTGCTGTTCCATGGGCAATGGTTGTCATCTGATGCCTTTGCCTGAATGGCCATTCTTCATGCGAGTCCAGCTAGTGACTTGGTCAGCTTCTTAATTAGTTGAGGCAACACAGCTGAGCCAAATTCTGTCTTAATATGCACTTCCAGTGATATCATTGGATATTGAACAGGAGTGAGAAGCTAGCCTGCTATGCCTATGAAGAAATAGTGCAAGGATGTCTTTCAACTGAAGCAGTAAATAATTTAGAAGTCTTGGCTCCCCTGGTAGCTCAGTAGGTAATTGCGCCACTTGATTTTTTAATTTCGATCATGGGATGTGGGCGTCGCTGGCATGACCAGCATTTATTGCCCATCCCTAATTGCCCTTAAGAAAGTGGTGATGAGCTGCCTCCTTGAACTGCTGCAGTCTGTGTGGTGAAGGTTCTCCCACAGTGCAGTTAGGTAGGGAGTTCCAGGATTTTGACCCAGCGACGATGAAGGAACAGCTATATAATTCCAAGATGTACTAAACATGTAAACTGGAAAGGCCAGAGATTGAGTGAGCTCAACTTGGGGATTGGTGGGAGCAGGAACTGCGACATTGGCTTTTGTGTCCCTGAGCTAAGGAAGGGGAAAATCATCAGTTAAGGTCCCTACTCCTGATCCAGTAATTCCTGCTGGAAAATACATTGAATGAGAACAGTGGCTATGATGACACCTGTGGTTGGAAAACCTGCAGACATTCACTGTCTTGGCTCGCATTAAGAATGGTTGTTTGGCTAAGATATAAGAGAGCTGTAATACCTATGGAACTGTACCCCAACAAGAATCACCACCTTCAGGAATAAAAGATATGGGTGATAAACAAAATTGATAATTACTGTCCCTAACCAAATTATTTTTTGAGTCTTTGTACCAATTGAAACAAAATCTGCTGATTTTATTTTGAGATATTAATTTAAACAAGCTCTGTTTGCTGTTCACAGGGCATTATCCAAGATGTTGTCTTCCCCTTGATGTGCTACACAGATGCAGATGAGGAGCTCTGGCAGGAGGATCCATATGAATATATTCGTATGAAATTTGGTAAGATGTGCTGTGTTTACCTCATAAGTGGGATTGTTGATTTAAAAATACGTATCGTTGCTTCAATTATAAAGATATAGCCGCCTGTTTAAATGGCCTTTTTTAAAAAAAAAATTTTTTAAATTTGTCCTTTGCCTTTTCCACCAAATCTCTGCGATTAGCTTTTGATAGCTCTACCAAAAAGTTGGCACAGACATAATGGCCCCTGAACATCTGTGGTTGCTCTTTCTTCCTACCCTCTTCTGCATTAATTCCTTGCTGTGGTATGGTTCTACATGTACTATATTGCCGGTGGATATTTCATCCAAATAGGCATTGTTCATGTTGAACCTAGACGATGGGTGGCAGCAGGCTTTTTATCCAATCATAGAGTCTATGGTTGGATAAAAAGCACGGAGAGAGGCCCTTCGACCCATCGTGTCCGCGCCGGCCATCAGCCCTGTCTACTCTAATCCCATATTCCAGCATTTGGTCCGTAGCCTTGTATGCTATGGCATTTCAAGTGCTCATCCAAATGCTTCTTGAATGTTGTGAGGGTTCCTGCCTCCACAACCCTTTCAGGCAGTGAGTTCCAGACTCCAACCACCCTCTGGGTGAAAAAGTTCTTTCTCAAATCCCCTCTAAACCTCCCGCCTTTTACCTTGAATCTATGTCCCCTTGTTATAGAACCCTCAACGAAGGGAAAAAGCTCCTTAGTATCCATCCTATCTGTACCCCTCATAATTTTGTACACCTCAATCATGTCCCCCCTCAGCCTCCTCTGCTCCAAGGAAAACAAACCCAATCTTCCCAGTCTCTCTTCATAGCTGAAGCGCTCCAGCCCTGGTAACATCCTGGTGAATCTCCTCTGCACCCTCTCCAAAGCGATCACATCCTTCCTGTAGTGTGGCGACCAGAACTGCACACAGTACTCCAGCTGTGGCCTAACCAGTGTTTTATACAGCTCCATCATAACCTCCTTGCTCTTATATTCTATGCCTCGGCTAATAAAGGCAAATATCCCATATGCCTTCTTTACCACCTTATCTACCTGTTCCGCCGCCTTCAGGGATCTGTGAACTTGCACACCAAGATCCCTCTGACCCTCTGTCTTGCCGAGGGTCCTCCCATTCATTGTGTATTCCCTTGCCTTGTTAGTCCCTCCAAAGTGCATCACCTCGCACTTTTCCGGGTTAAATTCCATTTGCCACTGTTCCGCCCATCTGACCAACCCATCTATATCGTCCTGCAGACTGAGGCTATCCTCCTCTCTATTTACCACCCTACCAATTTTTGTATCATCAGCGAACTTACTGATCATACCTTTTACATTCATATCCAAGTCATTAATGTAGACCACAAACAGCAAGGGACCCAGCACCGATCCCTGTGGTACCCCACTGGCCACAGGCTTCCAGTCACAAAAACAACCTTCGACCATGACCCTCTGCCTTCTGCCACTAAGCCAGTTTTGTATCCAAAGTGCCAAGGCACCCTGGATTCCATGGGCTCGTACCTTCTTGACCAGTCTCCTGTGGGGGACTTTATCGAAGGCCTTACTGAAATCCATGTATACCACATCCACTGCGTTACCCTCATCCACACGCCTAGTCACCCCCTCAAAAAATTCAATCAAATTAGTCAGACATGATCTTCCCTTGACAAAGCCATGTTGACTATCCCTGATTAATCCTTGCTTCTCCAAGTGGAGACTAATTTTGTCCTTCAGAATTTTTTCCAATAATTTTCCTACCACTGATGTTAGGCTCACTGGCCTGTAGTTCCCCGGTTTTTCCCGACTCCCCTTCTTGAATAATGGTACTACATTAGCGGTTCTCCAGTCCTCTGGCACATCCCCTGTGGCCAGAGAGGTTCTGAATATATGTGTCAGAGCCCCCGCAATCTCCTCCTTTGCCTCACACAGTAGCCTGGGATACATTTCGTCCGGGCCTGGGGATTTATCCATTTTTAGGCCTGCTAAAACCGCCAATACCTCCTCCCGTTCGATGTTAATATGTTCGAGTATATCACAGTCCCCCTGCCGTATTTCTATGTCTACGTCGTCCTTCTCCATAGTGAAAACAGATGCAAAAAATTCATTTAGAACCCCTCCTACATCTGCCGGCTCCACATGGAGCATTGCAGCTGAATCCAATCCCACTGACCATATGTGCATTTACAGCAGGAATTGTTTGATTATGGATACTGATCAGCAGGACTGAGGATCCTGACTTTTTTTTCCTCCAAAATTTAGGGGTGCTGAGTCAGATTGTAGTACCCCTCGTGTTCTCCTGTCTGGGATCAGCTAATATAGCATAGACTGGGATCTTACTGGTCTGTAAGACTCAAATATGATGCTATTCCTACTTCATTTTTTTTCCTCTCCGTAATTCCAAACCCATCCCCACAACAAGCGAAATGTATTCAACTCTTGAGGTGCTGGCACGTTAAATGTGTAGAGTTTCACAATTGATGGTTTTTTGACAGTGCCCTGGCTAAAAGTTAGCTGCCACATAAATTACTTAAAGGTTTTTTTTTGTATTGAGCAGCATGGTTTGATTGTATGCGTATGCTGGAACTGTATAAAACACTAGTTAGGCCACAGCTTGAGTACTGCGCACAGTTCTGGTCACCACATTACAGGAAGGATGTAATTGCACTAGAGAGGGTGCAGAAGAGATTTACGAGGATGTTGCCAGGACTGGAGAATTTTAGCTATGAGGAAAGATTGGATAGGCTGGGCTGATTTGATTGAGGTGTACAAAATTATGAGGGGCCTAGATAGAGTGAATAGAAAGGACCTATTTCCCTTAGCGGAGGGGTCAATAACCAGGGGGCATAGATTTAAAGTGATTGGTAGAAGGATTAGTGGAAATTAGGAAAAAAATTTTCACCCAGAGGGTGATGGGGGCCTGG
Source organism: Heptranchias perlo (assembly GCF_035084215.1). NCBI lineage: Eukaryota > Metazoa > Chordata > Chondrichthyes > Hexanchiformes > Hexanchidae > Heptranchias > Heptranchias perlo. The sequence goes on from NC_090336.1 coordinate 36,074,968, forward strand.
AACTCACTGCCTAAGAGGGTGGTATGGGCAGAAACCCTCAACTAATTAAAAAAAAATACCTGGATGTGGACCTGAGGAGCCATGACCTGCAGGGCTATGGACCAAATGCGGGAAAGTGGGATTAGACTGGGTGGCTCGTTTCTCAGCCGGTGCGGACACGATGGGCCGAATGGCCGTAAATTTTCTATGATGTGATTTTAGCATGCTGCTCTTTGCTGGCTTTGTAAAAGTTTTTCCTGAGTTGTACTTGAAATTGTTCAGCAGGTGAGCTTCTTATACTGAGAAAATTTGCTATTGGTCACTATCTTTACTAAATCTGAAGGAAGCTACAGTGTACAAATTGTAAGGGTATTGCAGTTCAGTTTGAATTTGGGTCATCTATTAATGCCCTTAGAGGTATTATCTTGTGGCTAAATTCGGTATGGGTGCTATTTTGATTTAAATCTAACAATTTAAACGTGTTCAACTTGCAATTGGGCATTTAATCATCATTATTGTAATTTATAGTACTTAATTCCTGGATTTTATGTGCAGATGTGTTTGAAGACTTCATCTCTCCAACGACAGCTGCTCAGACATTATTGTACACGGCCTGCAGTAAGAGAAAGGAAGTGAGTATTTCACTACAATCTTCAGATGTTGCTATTAGCTGGGCTGTTGTCCTACCGTTTACAAATGTGTACACAAAATGCTGTAATTATTTACTTACTAACTTAAAAATATTAGTGTGGAGCTTTTTTTGCTGGTTTAGGCCTTGGCCACGGACAGTGTGCGCATAGTGTCTGTTCAGTGCTGTTTTGCAACTGGATTGCAGCGCTTACAAGCACTGTTGGCCGTAGGGAAACTTTAGATCATGTGGTCTAGCAGTGTTGCAAGACAAGCTCAGTGCTGACCAACGTCCAATTCAATTAACTAAGTAGCTGAGACCACCTAAGTGGCTTTTCCAGCATTCTGTATGTCCAGTGACAGCTTTTGAGATGTGAATTACCAGAATAACTCTAGTTTCCAAAGATGAGATCGATATAAAAATTAAAATGATATGTAACTTTTTAATTTAGTTAAACTTACGAAAGATGCTGGGGCAAGGATGCAATAGAAGGTATTCCCAATTAATACTTTTTTCTCAGCATTTCAGTGTTGGTAGCAGTAATTGACTTTTTAATGCTTAAATGAATAAATTGAGATCAGAAGATCTTACTGAGTAAAACACTCATGTTTAAAGACAACGTAGACACTAATCATGATATTTGAGCAAATTATACAAATATTAGATGAAAAATATTACACGGCCCAGAGAAATCGGATGAGAGTTCGTAGCTCCAATGCAGAGCCAACACAGGCAGGTTGGGCTGAATTGCGGCCTTGTGTGCTGATATTTTTAGGGTTCTGATGTGTAATGCAGTGTGGTACAGCACCACCAGATGGTGCTGTGGAGGGCTGGAACCCTGGGATTCTGAGAGATCCTCCCATCGTTGAATTCCTGACCAACTGCAAGGTTTGTCAACTCTTGGACTACTCTTGCACTCCCAGTAGCATAGGTGGAGGTTTGGAAACAGTTACAAATGCGTGTCTGGGAATAATGAGGTGGGTACAATTTTGTCTTTTAAAAAGCATTTGGACAGTTACATGGGTAAGATGGGTATAGAGGGATATGGGCCAAGTGCAGGCAATTGGGACTAGCTTAGTGGTATAAACTGGGTGACATGGACATGTTGGGCCGAAGGGCCTGTTTCCATGTTGTAAATTCTATGATTCTATGAATAAGTCTCGCCTTCAAAATACTATCTTTGCACAAAAAAGCACTTAAATTTGTTTTTGAATTATTGCTTGAATGGATTGAATTTGTGCATTATCTGTTTACCTACAACCATTGTTTTGTTTTTAAAAGGTATTTAGGCCCTTGTCTTTCCATTTATTTCTGTACTGCAATATTGTAAACTATAATCAACGCTTCGGTATAAGTATTAATCCTCCCAATGTAATTTTTTTGATTCAGGTGTTGCAAAAAACAATGGGATTTTGTTACCAGATTCTTACAGAACCAACTGTTGATCCACGGAAAAAAGATGGCGCTTTGCATATGATTGGCTCCCTAGCAGAAGTACTATTAAAGGTGATTAATATAGTGATACATAAAGGAAAGCCCTGTTTAATTGCACGGTTATGTGCTGTCTCTCCCCTGGCAGAAAGAATGGATTACACTGTTCAACATTAGAAAATACAAGGTGGTGTTATGCAGTATGTTGTGCTTGTCGTCTCCTCCACGTCGCTGTGCAGGTGATCTTGGTTAAGCTGCTGTGGGGAAGAAGCAAGCAGGTGCCAGATTTTTCTCCAATCCTATAGGCAAACTAGGGTGGTGTCAGGGGGAGTACTCTTGCATGGTTCCTAGAAGTTGACAGCATCCTGGAAGTTGTGGGTCTGTTAATTGCAGTTGGTGGGTGGCTGAGGAGACTGCCGGAGAATTGAAAGAATGCATATCTTCACACCGAAAAAAAAAGTGGAGAAATGCATAGTTGAGTTTCTTCCTTTTTATGTTTGTGCACAATTGATGATCTGTCTGTGGTCTCAATTTTAAATAGGTTTAACCAGCTATTTTTTTTTCCTGAAACAGAAAAAGATCTACAAGGATCAGATGGAATTCATGTTGCAGAACCATGTATTCCCATTGTTCAGCAGTGAGCTGGGCTACATGAGAGCAAGGGTGAGTTTGTGTTCATATGTTCCCTATTTCATCTCCTTGTGGATTGCCTTTAGCTTTTGAGGGTGGGTCGCTCCAAATCAGATACCAGTGTCCCTTTGTAATTGCCCCATAACATCAAGGCAAGCTAATATCAGTTTAACCTGCCCCCTCTTGCTTCTGTGTAGTTCTTCATCGAATTGTTCAGGTGAAAACTGACTGTGGTTACCCAGCTGAGGCAAACCAGTAACAACATCTTCTAGTTTAGAAATGAGGGATCAGCCACTTTGGACCCCACCCTGACTTTTTTTAAATCTACTTGTGAATCTCCCATGATACTGTCTATTGTGAGTCAGAGAATGCTGTTTTATAATGTTACGCCATGTAACACTCAAGGTTTTATCAGAATCAGTACTTCAGAAACTGAATTAAGTCCAGTTGCATTGCATGGTATTCTGGGAATTTTACTGGTATTTTAGGGATGTGCTAGAGGGAGGTGCTGGAAGTCTTAACGCGCATCAAGGTAGATAAATCTCCGGGACCTGATGAAATGTATCCCAGGACGTTATGGGAGGTTAGGGAGGAAATTGCGGGTCCCCTAGCAGAGATATTTGAATCATCCACCGCTACAGGTGAGGTGCCTGAAGATTGGAGGGTAGCAAATGTTGTGCCTTTGTTTAAGAAGGGCGGCAGGGAAAAGCCTGGGAACTACAGACCAGTGAGCCTGACATCTGTAGTGGGTAAGTTGTTAGAGGGTATTCTGAGGGACAGGATCTACAGGCATTTGGAGAGGCAGGGACTAATTAGGAACAGTCAGCATGGTTTTGTGAGAGGAAAATCATGTCTCACGAATTTGATTGAGTTTTTTGAAGGGGTAACCAAGAAGATAGATGAGGGCTGTGCAGTAGACGTGGTCTACATGGACTTCAGCAAAGCATTTGACAAGGTACCGCATGGTAGGTTGTTACATAAGGTTAAATCTCATGGGATCCAAGGTGAGGTAGCCAATTGGATACAAAATTGGCTTGACGACAGAAGACAGAGGGTGGTTGTAGAGGGTTGTTTTTCAAACTGGATGCCTGTGTCCAGCGGTGTGCCTCAGGGATCGGTGCTGGGTCCGCTGTTATTTGTTATTTATATTAATGATTTGGATGAGAATTTAGGAGGCATGGTTAGTAAGTTTGCAGATGACACCAAGATTGGTGGCATTGTGGACAGTGAAGAAGGTTATCTGGGATTGCAACGGGATCTTGATAAATTGGGCCAGTGGGCCGATGAATGGCAGATGGAGTTTAATTTAGATAAATGTGAGGTGATGCATTTTGGTAGATCGAATTGGGCCAGGACCGACTCCGTTAATGGTAGGGCGTTGGGGAGAGTTATAGAACAAAGAGATCTCGGAGTACAGGTTCATAGCTCCTTGAAAGTGGAGTCACAGGTGGATAGGGTGGTGAAGAAGGCATTCAGCATGCTTGGTTTCATTGGTCAGAACATTGAATGCAGGAGTTGGGATGTCTTGTTGAAGTTGTACAGGGCATTGGTGAGGCCACACTTGGAGTACTGTGTACAGTTCTGGTCACCCTATTATAGATAGGATATTATTAAACTAGAAAGAGTGCAGAAAAGATTTACTAGGATGCTACCGGGACTTGATGGTTTGACTTACAGGGAGAGGTTAGACAGACTGGGACTTTTTTCCCTGGAGAGTAGGAGGTTAAGGGGTGATCTTATAGAAGTCTATAAAATAATGAGGGGCATAGATAAGGTCGATAGTCAAAATCTTTTCCCAAAGGTAGGGGAGTCTATAACGAGGGGGCACAGATTTAAGGTGAGAGGGGAGAGATACAAAAGGGTCCAGAGGGGCAATTTTTTCACTCAAAGGGTGGTGAGTGTCTGGAACGAGCTGCCAGAGGCAGTAGTAGAGGCGGGTACAATTTTGTCTTTTAAAAAGCATTTGGACAGTTACATGGGTAAGATGGGTATAGAGGGATATGGGCCAAGTGCAGGCAATTGGGACTAGCTTAGTGGTATAAACTGGGCGACATGGACATGTTGGGCCGAAGGGCCTGTTTCCATGTTGTAACTTCTATGATTCTATGAATTGTCAGGTTTCTATGAAAACTGTTAATTGTGGCCTTTATTCTATTTTCCTTTTTATACATGGTAAGATATAGCAGATTCAAGGTAGGTGTTTGGCAGTATTGGGGGAGGATCCTGAGTTTTGGCAGCATTGAAGTAGGGGTCCTTGAGTTAGGCAGTCCTGGAGAGTGGGGGAGGGGGAGAATCCTGATTTCTAGTTGGAAGAGGTGGGGTTCCTGGTTTTAGAAGCAATGGAGGGAGGTCCCAGAGATGGGATCTGTTGGTATTGAGAGGAGGTAAGCCATGGGTCTAGTGGCACAGGACAAGGCAGACCAACAGTCTTCTGCCTGTTTGTTTTTGTAGCCCAGAGTGTGCCTGCTCTCAAACCATTGCTAGCTTATAGCTGGTTTTCAGCATTGAACAGTAATTGTGTAAACTATGGGCCAGGGGGCTGGCCTGATGGACAAAGAACATACAAGAATTGTGGCTTAAAACAGGCCAATGTAGGTTGCGAATGATGCATTGCCTGTAAAAACTATAGTGTTTACCTTAATGGTATATATTAAATTTAACATTGAGTAGTGGGTCTCTCATTGGGGGTAGGAAGAAAGTGGAATGAAACAAAAATTAAACTGAAGCATAGCAGGGGACAACATTGGAAAAAAAAGTAGTTGCCACATACTTCAAGTTGCAAGTCTGAAGTTACATTGGGTCGGGGGAAGGAAACAATGCTATAGGAAAAGTGAGGAATTGTGTAGCAAGCGATTATTTCAAAAGAGTAAACTAGCTGCACACTCGTAAGGTGAATTCAATAAATATGAATTTGAAAGCAATCTTGCATAGAATGGGGAACAGCAAATATATTTACTGAATAAAATTGGCAATTTCTCATGAACTTGGAGAAATTAAGTAAATATGCAGGCTTTGATTATGGAAAGCAGCCTTGGGGAGAAAGTAGAAAATAATTTGAATAAATTTGGCGATGGGTAATGAAGCTTTGAAACTGAATGAAATGAATGCTAGCAAAAAAAAAACAAATTCATTAAATAAAGTTGGTTTAACAAATTAAGGTAATGTTGGCAATGGGGTAGAAAGTTGGGAATACCATCCCTCCAAGTCTCCCTCCCAGATTACATCCAGATTTAGACATATGTTGCCATTCCCAACAGCTTTTATTTCAGATTTTCAGCATTTGTAACTTAATGAATAGTTTTTTTTCTCTCCATTTTCTCTTCTAATTTTCTACAATTTGTGGAAATCAAATGAGAAAGTGACTTGAAATCCTTGAAGATATGTGTGCCCAAAAATAAATTAGTGATGTAACTTTCGAACTAGTGTCATCAGGCTTGATTTAGTTGAAAGTCAGGTCAACTTGTGTAAAGTCGAGCATAGTTTATTAAAATGATTGAAACTCCAGCAAATTATTTTTTTAATTGTTTTTTTCAACAACTCTTAAACCAAAAAGGGAGGTGGGTGAATGGTTGGAAATGTGGACCATTAGGCAGAAAGTTTTAAGACACAACGTTATGCTGCATATATCAAATATAGAAATGTCCATTGGTTTGTGATGTTGGGAACAGCAGCTGGTGGCAGATTGTAGTGAGTGCATTTGGTTTCTGTTAGTTCTCAAACAAATTTGCTTAAAGCATATTTCAAATAAAATTTTGGAGCTGCAACATTTTTGGAAAAGGTTTAAATGCATTCTATTTAATCCATAGTTGCTGACTTTCTGCAAATCAGTACAGTCCCCACTGCTTACATCGGGCATGTTGGGTTTTAACACTGTTTGCTCGTTATGTGAGGTGGATGGAAAAACAAGTAGCGTTTCTAATTAACCTGACATTGCCTTTGTCATCGACATTGATGGACGTAGCAAATGGCTAATGTTAGTTGCTGGTATAAACGGCTGGCCGCAATAACCACAGGTGGTATAATTGGTGAGGACTGTAACATTGACTTTTATCATTTTAGGCTTGTTGGGTCCTTCATTATTTCTGTGAGGTTAAGTTTAAGAATGACCAGAACTTGCAGACTGCACTGGAGCTGACCCGACGGTGCCTGATTGAAGATAAAGAAATGCCTGTGAAAGTGGAGGCTGCTATAGCTCTTCAGGTCCTCATCAGTAACCAGGAGAAAGGTAACAAAAGTTTGGAACTTCGAATGTGCACTTTTTTTCCTTCATTTTGTAAGGTGAATGCTATATTGAGGGAGGCATTTATCCCTTCTGTTGCATATTTAACTTTGAAAAGAGTGGAAAGATATCTTTTGACTAGAATTGGAATGGATAGTGTATTCCCTTTTCCATTTTTTTCTCTCTCTCTCTCTTTTCACCACTGCCTTCCAAGTGAACAGTGGATCAGAATTGCAGTGTATTTCTTTTGTTTTCGTAGTCATCGTCTTCTTCCATCCCACTGCCAACCAATACCGAATTTGTCCACTTACTGCTTCTAAAAGCAAAATGCAGAAGCTCACCAATTGATAAGGAGACGATGAAGTATGTTTTCTTCAATTATGCTTTCCATATTGATTGGCAGACCACCTGTCCCTCGTTTTTCAAACAAGTTAGACTGTTCCACTGAGGAAGTATTCCATACACACAATGTTTCCTTTCCGCTTAATGTTTAAAATGTTGGCTAGCTGGTCCCTATTTGCTGCAAGAATTGACTGGGGGGGGCGGGGGGGGTTTGAAATTTTAAACCTGCTTTGTTGTACTGTGAACCAGAAGTGAATAGGATGTGGATTTCACTGCTCATCTCAGTGGCACCGAGCCATAGGGCTTGCACCAGAAGCTACATCTGAGCAGTTCTGTACTGATTAGGAGATCTAGCATGGCAGGTCTCCATAGAATTCTCCCTTCATTCACTGTGTTCCTTATGGTAGGATATGCAAACACCCCCTCATACTCCTGCCAAGATTTTCTTTCTTCAGTCTATTGGGCTGATTAAGAATATAGATACAATATCCTTCAAATTGTTGTCCTTAATATTTCTAATTTAACTCCAAACATTATACTGAATTCTTACTATGTCAGAAATGCTCACATGGTTAGCACAAGTGCAAGCTTTCTCTCCAGAGTTTTACACTTATCCTTCAACAGATGAACTGGTCATTTATTTCATTTGCTGTTCGTGGAACCTTGCTGTGAGCAAATTGGCTACTGCCTACATAAACTACTTTCTGAAATGTAATCACTTATCAGTTGTGAAGCACTTTGGGGCATTGTGAGGAAGTTAAAGATGCTATAAAAATGCAACTTCCTTTCTGCTCTCCCTTTCTTAGCCAAGAGGACAAGGAGGGTAATCTTAACCTATCTTGCCTGGTGGGAAACAGACTTCAGTGGAGTGTAAAACCAAGCAGGGTATAAAATGGGCGCTGACCCGAATCCACCTTTTCTTCACCTGGCAGGATAGGTTAAAATTACTCCCTAGGTGTTTGAGGAAATCATGTGGCCTGGCCCACTGTGGCACAGTGAATTTTACAGTTTGAAGCATGCAAATATCCAGACATTGTGTTGGTGGAGAATATAGGGGCACTGAGGAGAGATTAAGTCCTGCCTAGAAAGAGAAATACTCAACAGAAGAATTATCTCTGGCTGCATTATGCATCTGTTGCTGGGTTGTTTAAAGGGTTAAAGCCAGCTTGCTCCATTTCCTTTTGTCAGGTGAAAGTGTGTGGCATAGGGGAAGCTTAAGAACAAATAATGGAAATGTCTTTAAGTCTTTGCCCGCCAAGAGTAATCAATTCATTCTCTGGCAAAAAACTAAATTGTGCATTGTGTTTCCTTTATAGCCAAGGAGTACATCAAGCCTTTTATTAGACCTGTGATGCAGGCCTTACTACACATTGTGAGAGAGACTGAGAATGATGACTTAACTAATGTGATTCAGAAAATGATTTGTGAATATAGTGAAGAGGTGACCCCCATTGCAGTGGAGATGACTCAGCATTTGGTAAGCAGTTTGATTGTTATGTTAGATTCACTTGCAGATGAAATGATCAACTAATGAGTCTATGACAACTGCATAATTCCAGATAACTCTACTACTGTTTGCATGTTATGTCCCCTAAGTGCCCTGCTGCTTACTCAACTTGCTGTTTGTTCTCTGCGAATGGACAATTGCTTGTTTCAGTCATGATAAAACTGAACTGAAAGCAGGCAGCTCCTTTTATAGATATAGAGACTCATAATAAGATCAGAGCCTTTGTTTTCATTCTAGGCAATGACTTTTAACCAAGTAATACAGACTGGTCCAGATGAAGAGGGCAGTGATGATAAAGCAGTAACTGCGATGGGAATCCTTAATACCATTGATACTCTCCTTAGTGTTGTGGAAGATCACAAAGAGGTTAGTTCTTCAGATGGTGGATTTTTGTTAGAACCTTTAACTTTTGTTAGTTTACTGGGTTGGTTGTATGCAGTTTAACTGTGGAACCAGATGTTTGCACCCTGATGTACAGTTTCGGTCCACTATATCAAAAAGTAAAATACTGCAGATGCTGGAAATCTAAATGAAAACAAAAAATGCTGGAAACACTAAGCAGACAAGCAGCATCTGTGGAGAGAGACGGTTCTGATGAACAGTCGTTGACCTGAAACGTTAATCCTACCGTCCTCCCTCCACAGATGCTGCCTAACCTGCTGAGTGCTGTGGCATTTTCTGTTTTTAGTCCAGTATGTGTTTGTCTAAATGCATTAGCATATTATTTTGTGCTGACAGGTAATTACACTGAGTATATTTTGTAATAGTTATACTTGGATCATTCAAAAAAGGAGGGAGAAAGAAAACAGTGTACTCGAGGCCAGTTAGCCTGACATCAGTAGGGAAAAAGCTAGAATCTATTATTAAGGATGTTGTAACAGGGCACTTAGAAAATCATCATCTGATTAGGCAGAGTCAACACTGTTTTATTAAAGCGAAATCATGTTTGACAAACCTTTAGGATTTTTTGAGGGTATAACGAGCACTGTAGATAAGGGGAAACCAGTGGATGTAGTATATTTGGATTTTCAAAAGGCCTTCGATAAGGAGCCACATAAGAGGTTGTTACACAAGATTAGGGCTCATGGGATTGGGGGTAATATATTAATATGGATTGAGGATTGGTTAACGGACAGAAAACAGAGGGTTGGGATAAATGGGTCGTTTTCGAGTTGGCAGGTTGTAACTAGTGGAGTGATGCAGGGATCGGTGCTTGCGCCTCAGCTATTTAAGAACATAAGATTAGAACATAAGAAATAGGAGCAGGAGCAGGCCATTCGGCCCCTCGAGCATCCTTCACCATTCAATCAGATCATGGCTGATCTTTGACCTCAACTTCAATTTCCTGCCCGATCCCCATATCCCTTGATTCCCCTGGAGTCCAAAAATCTATCTAACTCAGCCTTGAATATACTCAACGACTCAGCGTCCACAGCCCCTGGTTTAGAGAATTCCAAAGATTCACAACCCTCTGAGTGAAGAAATTCCTTCTCATTTCAGTCTTAAATGGCTGTCCCCTTATCCTGCGACTGTGCCTTCTCGCTCTAGACTCTCCAGCCAGGGGAAACAACCTCTCAGCATCTACCCTGTCAAGCCTTCTCAGAATCTTATATGTTTCAATGAGATCACCTCTCATCTAAACTCCAGGGAACATAGGCCCATTTTACTCAATCTCTCGTCATAGGACAACCCTCCCATCCCAGGAATTAATCTGGTGAACCTTTGTGCACCGCCTCTAAGGCAAGTATATCCTTCCTTAGATAAGGAGACCAAAACTGTACGTAGTACTCCAGGTGCGATCTCACCAAAACCCTGTACAATTGTAGTAAGACTTCCTTACTCTTGCACTCCAACTCTCTTGCAATAAAGGCCAACATGCCATTTGCTTTCCTAATTTGCTTGCTGTACCTGCATGCTGACTTTTTGTGTTTCTTGTATGAGGACACCCAAATCCCTCTCAACACCAATATTTAATAGTTTCTCACCGTTTAAAAAATATTCTGTTTTTCTATTCTTCCTACTAAAGTGAATAACCTCACATTTCCCCACGTTATGCTCCATCTGCCACCTTCTTATCCACTCACTTAATCTATCTATATCTCTTTGCAGACTCTTTGTGTCCTCCTCACAGCTTACTTTCCCACCTAGCTTAGCATAGTCAGCGAACTTGGATACATTACACTCGGTCCCTTCATCTACATCATTAATATAGATTGTAAATAGCTGAGGCCCACGCACCGACCCACTAGTTACAGCCTGCCAACTTGAAAATGACCCGTTTATCCCTACTCTCTGTTTTCTGTCCGTTAACCAATCCTCTATCCATGCGAATATGTGTCCCCAACACCATGAGCCCCTATCTTGTGTAACAACCTTTTTATGTGGTACCTTGATTGAATGCCTTTTGAAAATCCAAAATATACTACATTCACTGGTTCCCCTTTATTTGCCCTGCTAGTTACATCCTCAAAAAAAACTCTAAATTTGTCAAACATGATTTCCCTTTCATAAAATCATGTTGACTCTGCCTAATCATATTATGATTTTCTAAGTGCCCTGTTACCACTTCCTTAATAACGGATTCCAGCATTTTCCAGATGATTGATGTCAGGCTAAATGGCCTGTAGTTCCCTGTTTTCTCTCTCCCCCCTTTCTTGAATAGTGGTGTTACATTTGCTACCTTCCAATCCGCTGGGACCGTTCTAGAATCTAGGGAATTCTGGAAGATCAAAACCAATGCAGCCACCTCTTTTAGAACCCTTGGATGTAGGCAATCAGGCGCAGGGGATTTATCAGCTTTTAGTCCCGAGTTTCTCGAGTACTTTTTCTCTACTGATATTAATTACTTTTAAGTTCCTCACTCTCAGACCCTTGGTTCCCCACTACTTCTGGTATGCCTTTTTTGTCTTCTGCGATGAAGATAGATACAAAATATTTATTTAACATCTGCCATTTCCTGATAACCTATGATTTCTCCTGTGTCAGCCTCTAAGGGACCTACAGTTACTTTTGCTACTCTCTCTTCCTTTTTACGTACTTGTAGAAGCTCTTACAATCCGTTTTTATATTTCTTGCTAGTTTACTTTCATTTTCTATTTTCTCCCTTTTTTTATCAATTTTTTTTGGTCATTCTTTGCTGGTTTCTAAAACTCTCCCAATCCTCAGGCTTTCTGTTCTGCTTGGCAACATTTATAGATTTTTTAATAAAAAATCTAATACTATCCTTAACTACTTTTAGTTCACCATGGATGGATCACTTTTCCCATGGAGCTATAATTTCTCAATGGAATGTATATTTGTTGAGAATATTGAAATGTTTCTTTAAATGTTTGCCATTGCTGATCACCCGTCATACCCTTTAACCTAATTTCCCAATCTAGCGTAGAATGCAAAGAGTCTGTAATGGGATATTGACAGGTTAAGTAAGTGGGCAAGAAGGTGGTAAGATGGAATATAATGTGGGGAAATGAGAGATTCACTTTGGTAGGAAAACAACAACAACAAAAACTTTCATTTTTATAAAATGTTTTTAATGTAGAAAAAATGCCACAGCACTTTTGAGGGGGGAGAGAAAATAAATAAAATGGATAAAGGAACCTCTGCTGATTGAAATGCATTGGAAGAACTGGTGGAGGTGACTGAAATCTTGGTTGAAAAATACCTTTTGGGAAGGTGGAGGACAGAGAAGTTTATGGAGGGAGTTCTACAAAGTAGTGACAAGGCAGCTGTAGGCTTCGCCACCACAGGTGGGAAGATAGGAGGGCATGATGTGCGAAAGACCAGACTGCAGCCCAAAGGCTGTGGTAGAGAATATAATCCTAGAGGAGATGTCTGATGTAGGGCACGGTGGGGCCCTGGAAGGATTTGAAGAGGAGGATTTTTTATTTTTATCAAAGTTCAACATATTAGGGCACAGGGAGCCAGTATCGGTTAGAGGACAAGATGATGGGCGAGCAGGACTTGATGCTGGAAGGGCTTAGTGTAGTACAAGTAGCTGAATTTTGGACTCTGAATTTATGGAGGGTGACCGGCAAGGAGGACATAGGAGAAATGCAGTCTTGAGGTGGTAAAAATGTGTTTAATTAAACAGCAGAGGCAGGTGGGAGTAAGCATTCTTGGTGACAGTTAAGGATAGGGGCTTGAATCTGGGTTGAATGGAACTCCAAGGTTTCTCTTAGACTCGTTCAATCTGAGCAAGTGGTAAGGGAGAGAGAGTAAGTGACAAAGAAGCGGAGTTTTATGGTTGGGACCCAAAAGCAATGGCTTCAGGCTTCCTGATGTTTCGTTGTAGGTAATTTGTATTGGTATTCCTGTGCTTGGATTGTTCTGCTTGGATCATTGTTCTACTTGGATAAATTTTTTTTTTCTTTGAATCAACAAAATTAATTTCCTTGTGGGGTAATGCCAGGCATCCAGTTAGTATACTACTATTTCACCCACAGAATTGCTATATTCTTGAAGCTTAGGAATAGACAATATAGATGTTTCAAGTAGATCCTATGTACATTTTAATGGTATTTTTTGCTAATGATTTCAAAGTTTGTCTACTATCAAACTAAATTTTACATTTCACTTCAGATCACGCAGCAACTGGAAGGCATCTGTTTGCAGGTTATTGGGACTGTCTTGCAGCAGCATGTGCTGGGTATGTTATGTCTTGCTTTATCAGTGGTAGTACAGTAATTGGATTTTACATTTGCAGATTACTGAGACCTTTTGTTTTTATTTCAGAATTTTATGAAGAAATCTTATCTTTGGCACATAGTCTGACTTGTCAACAAGTCTCACTACAAATGTGGCAGCTCTTGCCTCTTGTATTTGACGTCTTCCAACAAGATGGTTTTGACTATTATACTGGTAAGAAAAAACACAGCTCAGACTTTTAATGCGTACAAGACATCAACAGCCTTTCCAAGAGGGTCTTCTAAAATAATATGAATAGCAAATAGATATACATAAGTACACAATGGCCATGAGTTCAAGTAATGGTAGCCCAATAACTAAACAATTGACATCTAGTCAAGGAAATTGAGTTCATAATCTCAACCTCAATCATTTTTGCCTGCCTTCATTTGCTAATTCTGAATCATGATGTTCAATTACACAAGTCTATAACATGGAACTGTGTGTACTGTTAGCTGATTGTAGCCATGGAGAAATCTAGTCTAGATAGTCTCATCTGGATGGAGTTAAATAAGTAGCATAGGCGAACTTATCTCGGGGTTACTGGTGTCGATTGTCCTGCTGAACTTTACAGAAGAGAAAGGTCACATCAGTCCCCTAATTGTGTTGAGCTAGTTGTCCTTGGTAGGAGTGCTACAATTGGCCTTCGTGTCTTTGGGCTAGGGAATGCAAAAAATCGGGCAGGCTTCTTACTCCAGGTTGATGTCAAGTCATCCCTTGTAGAAAGTGCATATATGTGGAAATTGGACAAGGGCAAAATCAGGACTGGCTGAGAGAGACCGCTAATTATCTAGGTGCAGACATAACAGATGGTCATTTGGAAAAGGGCAACTGATACCTGGGGAATTGCACCTCAGCATAATATTCCAACTTCAAAAATGTGATTTGGGGTGGGGGGTGGGTGAAGTGAATGGGGAATGAAGAGTGAAAAGCTTAAAGAAAAATGTGCACCGCCAGCAAGAGCAGGCTTAATGCAGATGTTTGCAGTATTGGGTATTAAATATTTTTAGTTTTTAAATTTAGACGCTGCTGCGCTATCTTTAGATCAATGGTCATTGTGCTGTTTTGTCACTTTTTCCTGGTCTATATTTTTTGCATTCACTTCCATGTCAAGTGGGACATTTACTTACAGACTTTTGGGGAGTTTTGAATTGAAATAATCCCAAGTATGCTGCTCTTGTAAGATACTTGTGTTGCTTGGGGGAGAAAGGGAGAGAATTGAGAGATGGGACTATTAATTGAGAGCAGTGTGTTTGTCTATACTTACTTGAGTACGTTCACATAATCTTGTATTGTTTTGCCTTGTACTCCAATGACTGCAAAGATAATATTCAGAATGGTTTTGTGAATTAAACATACGTCACATGTAACTTAGTTTCCTGACTAGCAGACAACGGTAAGATTTTAGAAATCTGCTTTTTTCAAGGTTTTAAAAAAAGGTAGATAATGGAAATATGAAATCAAAAAATGTAAATGAACGTCAAATGCATCTTTCACTTTCGGATACTGATCAACCTGCTGTGCACTTACTGAATTTTCTGTTTTGATTTGCTTCCCTTTCCTTCCCTTCAGTGGTCCTTTTAAAATGTTCCTTTAACACTTTTTGTAGCTAAATATCGAGGGAGGGAAATAACAACTAATAAAATTCAGTGAATTTGATTGCTCAAAGCTTTTTTACAAATTTTCAGATATGATGCCTCTCTTGCACAATTATATAACCGTGGACACAGACACACTACTGTCTGACACCAAATACTTGGAAATGATTTACAGTATGTGTAAAAAGGTGAGTCAGTTTGTTATGCATTGTGACATTGTAATTGTGTAATGCTTTTTCTGACATAGAAATACATAGAAGTTTCAACATGGAAACAGGCCATTCATCACAACTAGTCCTTGTCGGAGTTTACCTTCCACATGAGCAAATGGAAGTGTTAACCCTCTCTTACCGTATCCCTTCATCCACCTATCGAGTCGAATTTTGAATGTTGACATAGTTTCTGCCTCATCCACTAACCCTGAAAGTGAATTCCACATCTTCACAAGTCTCTAAAGAAGTTTATCTTGCTCTGTTCTCAGTCTCTAACATTTAATCTTATATCTATGGCCCCTCATTCTTGACCTATGAACTACTGAAAACAGTCTGCTTCTATCTACTCTGTCCCACCCTTTTGTAATTTAAAATACTTTTACCATATTGCACCGTATTGTGCGTTCTAATGAAAAAAAGCCCTCATTTTTGAAGACTTTATTCATATTTGTATTTCCTCATAGCAGCATCCGAGTGAAGCTATGTTACACTCTCTCTTAAAGCCTCAATGCCCTTCCTAAAATGTGGATCCCATTACCGTACACAGTATTTTAACTGACGTCTTAAGGTTTCATATTGGCTCAACGTTACCACTTTTATATTCTTTACCTCTTGTGATAAAACCTAGAATTCCATTAGTTTTATTTAACAGCCTTATTAACCTGAGGTGCACGTTTAATGTTTTGTGAACCTGTACCAGAGTTCTTCGGCTCTTCCACAATACCGAGCCTGCTTCCATTCAGAGTATAATTACTCTTTTTACCAAAATGTATCACCTTGCAGTTGCTGACATTGAATTCCATCTGCCATTTTTTAGCCCGTACCACCACCTTATTAATATTCCGTTGCAGCTTTCTTTGGTCTTCTAAGAAATTAACTGTACTTCCTATTTTGGTATTAGCAAATTTCAGCACCCTCCCTCTAGGCCTGTTGATGTACACAGCGAACAGAAGTTGCACCACTACCTCCTTCCAAGCTCGCTGGAAAAGCTCCTACTCTGTTTTCTCCCTCCTAACCAATTTTTAATCAAGTTTGCTAACTTCCTCTAATTCCATTACCCTTAATCTTGTGTATTGCATCCACTGCATTTGTCCCCTCTACCATGTCTGTTACTGTCTCAAGTAATTGAGGGTTGTCCTGCACGATCGTCCCTTTTGAAATACATGTTGGCAACTTCTAATTGTTTCCTCTTTATCTAGATAATTGGTAATTTCACCCTTAATTAAAGACTTTTAAAAAAAAAAAAATTCCCTACCACAGATGTTAAACCAATTTGCAGGTAAATTAACCTGGATTAGTTATGACTCCCTTTGTAGAAATGGGTACAATCTCCAGTCCTCCACATACAGTAGAGCCCTAAAATATAATACCGAGTGTCTGTGCAATTTCCTCCCTTATCGCATACAGTATCCTAGAATTTATTCTGTCAGGCTGTGGCATTTTGCCTTCCTTTAGTATAACTAACTTACCTACAACATCCAGGCTTGCGCTCATAAGTGGCAAATAACATTCGCGCCAGACAAGTGCCAGGCAATGACCATCTCCAACAAGAGAGTGTCTAACTACCTCCCCTTGACATTCAACGGCATTACCATCACCGAATCCCCCACCATCAACATCCTGGGGGTCACCATTGACCAAAACTTAACTGGACCAGCCATATAAATACTGTGGCTCCAAGAGCAGGTCAGAGGCTGGGTATTCTGCAGCGACTGACTCACCTCCTGACTCCCCAAAGCCTTTCCACCATCTACAAGGCACAAGTCAGGAGTGTGATGGAATACTCTCCACTTGCCTGGATGAGTGCAGCTCCAACAACATTCAAGAAGCTCGACACCATCCAGGACAAAGCAGCCCGCTTGATTGGCAACCCATCCACCACCCTAAACATTCACTCCCTTCACCACCGGCGCACTGTGGCTGCAGTGTGTACCATCCACAGGATGCACTGCAGCAACTCACCAAGGCTTCTTCGACAGCACCTCCCAAACCCGCGACTTCTACCACCTAGAAGGATAAGAGCAGCAGGTACATGGGAACAACACCACCTGCACGTTCCCCTCCAAGTCACACACCATCCCGACTTGGAAATATATCGCCGTTCCTTCATTGTCGCTGGGTCAAAATCCTGGAACTTCCTTCCTAACAGCACTGTGGGAGAACCTTCACCACACGGACTGCAGCGGTTCAAGAAGGCGGCTCACCACCACCTTCTCGAGGGCAATTAGGAATGGGCAATAAATGCCGGCCTTGCCAACGACGCCCACATCCCATGAACGAATAAAAATAAATTTCTTTTATCCTTCATAATGTCACTCATCTCGCTCTCAGCCACTTCAGGATTCACCTACTGTTTGATACCCTTTTCTTTCGTAGGGAGAGATGCAAAATACTTATTTAAATACCTCCACCCTTTTTGTTGATCTGCAAGTTGATAGTCCTTTCCTCTCAGGTCCCACCTCACATCATTTTACTGATATACTTAGATGCTTTACTGTTCCTTTTGATTTTGGACTTTTTTTCTCATGCTCCCTTGTAGTTTTCCTAATCTTAATTTCTTATTTTCTCACATTCTCCTTCAGTTTTTTCATTATTATTCTTAGTCCTCACTACCGCCAAGATGCTCACCCCAATTTAGCTCAATTACTCAATCAGATCTAGCAAGGCCTTCTAACATACTGCTTGAGGAAGGAGTCCTATGCACATCTTAGAAATTCCATTCACCTTTCTCCACTTATTCCCTCTTTGTCCTAATCCCTATCTGTCCCAATTAATAAGTAGATAATTAAAAACTCCCAGAACAATAATTTTGTTCCTACTTATCTTTCTAATCTGACATCAGATTTCCTCTATCATTTCCTTCCCACAATTTGGAGGTCTTTAAATTAATGTTACAAGCCCTTTTTTTTTATCTTTGAGCTCTGACCAGGCTGTGTAACTGCTTACAGCAGTTTAGAAAACTTGGCACTCATTCTTGTACCACGAATGAGATAGGGTACATATAATTAACACTTAAAAGTTGTTATTGGATCAAAATCAATTTTGGCCCCACATATCAACTTAACTAGCTTTTGTGGTAAGTCCTAACTGGTGCTTAAAGAATGACTTGGTATATAAATTAAGTAAACTTCTATCGCACGCTTTGTATAAAATGAGTGGGAACTTACAAACTCTGCAAACACATGTTAGTTTTCTCTATGGCATTGTTCCCCAAAGTGTGCCTTTCCTATAACAGAATTTAGTTTTTTTTATGTAAGAAAAACTTTAGTTGGCTTAATTTTAAAAATTGTACTTTACCTTCTTGGGCAAACTTACCAGTGGGAGTGTAATGGGAAGTGCTGCAGTGATGCTTGATGTCACATTAGAAGTCGGGTAGCTTGCAAAGAAATTAAATCACTTCTGTTTTAGGTAGTGGAATAAATTCACGTGAAGGTAAGTCACTGGTTAGACCCAGGTGTTGATTAAAGGAATCACTTGTGTTAATTTTATATGTTCTGATTTTTGAAAAATAACTTGTAAAAATAATATCTACTCATTAAGCCTTATTTCTGTGCGACACTGTAAATGTTTCTTTCAGGTGTATTCAAACCACGATTGACAATAAGAATGAGGAGTGAAATTGATCTTGGGTGGTAGTGCAAATGGAGGATGTTGAATCGGCAGCCCATTTTACATCCCACCTGATTTTCTTTTCCATTGAAGTCAGTGAGGGATAAAATATCAGTCAGGGTGTAAAACACACTACTGTTTTATTGTTCCCCGTTTTGCACTATTGCCAAAGACCAATTTCACTCCCAATACATTGGGGTACCCAATTAATTGTGCCACAGAACAGTGTGACAGATTGTCCACTACAATTTGAGTTCTCAGTTCTATCCATGTTATCGGAGGGAGGTAGAGTTGAGACATTTTATGGGAGGAGAGGATTATCCTGTCCTGTACTTGCGCACTTCCTAGTATTTAAAAGCAACTTTGACAGATTCCTTGGAGCAAGTTGCCCGGCTGCACCCTCAGCTGAAGAATGGTATGCAGATGAGGAGATATGTGTGGAAGACAAAAAATAAAGCTGGTTACTGACCATCTCAAAGCTTCAGTCATTCTGCCAGGAGGCAATCATTATGGGGCTGCCATTTTTGCAGCATGAATCCTTTAGTATATCAGTTCCCTTATCCTGTTTTATAGGGAGAAAGGTTTAATTTATTTCTGTTTTTTAGGTATTAACAGGGGATGCAGGAGAAGATGCAGAATGCCATGCAGCTAAGCTGCTAGAAGTGATTATTCTACAGTGCAAAGGGCGTGGTATTGACCAGGTTAGTAAAATACAATGGAAATTACATTTTTGATTGAATTTAAACAGCCCTTCAATAAATCTGACTTCAAACATTGATAAAGACTATTTCCTCCTCTAAAATAAAATGCTGAAGCTTTTTTAAGTTTTTCTTTAAAACTGCTAGTCGTAGGAGAGTGTAGAAGCTTTACCAATCCTTAATTTAATGCTTCACCACCTCAAATAAGGCTCATAGTCATTTGGATTGGATTCCAGTTGAAAATAAACATGTTCAGCTCCCTGATGACTTGTGGGTAAAAGCATTGCCCAGTGTAAAAGTGGGCTATACATACTTGTAAAGCCCCAAGTTGGTCTCCTATACTGTATTAATCAATGTTAGTTTTTGTGACGATACAATTGGTTCACTCCCATTGCTACTACTGACCACCGCTAGAGAGAGTGTGCAGATGTCGAGGGAAAACATGATCGGGTTTGCTTATGATGTCCTCCACAGTCTGAGTACTTCCTAACGCTTGCTGTCAAGGTGTACGTATAAAGAGTGGCCAGTGAGGCAAGATACCAAAGTTGTTTGCATCTTAGGTGGGGAGAGATTTTTTTTTAAAAAGCTTAAAATTGTCCACATGTTCCATTTGTAGGACTGTAAGTGGTCACCTATTAACTTAAAGATATTTTGGCAATTCACCCAAACCTGAATAATTAATTCATAACACTAAGAACTGCCTATTTTGTACCTTGTCTGCAAACTTTCAGTACCGATAATTTGTTGCCTCAGTAACTTGATATTTTGAAGTCTTGACAAGTTGTAGGACATTCTCTCAAATTTTGTTAACTTCCCTCTTAAGTATACTTCACCTTTGAGGTTACAAAATGAATTTTTTTTTTCTAGTGTATACCTCTGTTTGTGGAAGCAGCACTTGAGAGGCTGACCAGAGAAGTCAAGACCAGTGAACTAAGAACTATGTGTCTGCAAGTTGCCATTGCTGCTTTGTACTACAACCCACTCCTGTTGCTGAGTACCTTGGAAAACCTCCACTTTCCCAACAACACAGAGCCAATCACCACACAGTTTGTTAACCAGTGGCTGAATGATGTAGACTGCTTTTTAGGGTAAGGTTCGCTGTACCACAAAATTTAGAGGAAACCAAATAGGAGTCCAATTTGTTCTTTATTGAGGCTGTTAAAAGTAGTGAAAATATTGTACTATAGTGTGCTATTTGACATTTAATGATCTGTGCAAATTGGTCACAATGAGTTAATGCATTAGATTTGTATCCTGGAGTGGCAAGACTTGCTGAGTTTCCGAAATTTGCCAGAGCAGTCGGGAAATGTGCTGCTTTTATGTGAAAGGGGGGTTGGCTACCATGACTTGTACATACCCTATAGCTGATTAGTGGGACGAGGTTTAAGTAGAATGTGGGTTGGTGGATTGTGGTAATGGGTGCCTTCCACAAATGAGAGAGTGCTTTTTTTGGGGTATTAGGAAGACTGCAAATTGAATTATAAAATGGTTAAAATACAGAAGGAGGCCATTCGGCCCATCAAGTCTGTGCCAGCTCTTCATAAGAGCAATCCAGTTAGTCCCATAGCCCTGCAATTTTTTTCCCTTCAAGTATCTATCCAATTCCTTTTTGAAAGCCACTATTGAATCTGCTTCCATCACCCTTTCAGGCAGCGCATTCTACATCATTGCTACTCGCTGCATAAAGTTTTTCCTCATGTCGCCTTTGGTTCTTTTGCCAATCACCTTAAATCTGTGTCCTCTGGTTCTCAACCCGTTTCTCTTCATTTACTTTATCTAAACCCTTCATGATTTTGAACACTTAGATCAAATCTCCTCTCAACCGTCTCTGCTGTAAGGAGAACAACCCCAGCTTCTCCAGTGTGTCCATGTAACTGAAGTCCCTCATCCCTGGAACCGTTCTAGTAAATTTTTTTTGCACCCTCTCTTAAGGCCTTCGCATCCTTCCTAAAGCGCGATGCCCAGAATTGGACACTATACTCCAGTTGTGGCCGAACCAATGTTTTATGAAGGTTCAACATAATTACCTTCCTTTTGTACTCTCTGCCTCTGTTTATAAAACCCAGGATCCCGTATTTTTTTAAACTGTTTTCTCAACCTGTCCTGCCACCTTCAAAGATTTGTGCGCATATACCCCCAGGTGTCTCTATTCCTGCACCCCTTTAGAATTGTACCATTTAGTTTATATTGCCTCTTCTCATTCTTCCTGCCAAAATGTATCACTTTGTGCTTCTCTGCATTAAATTTCATCTCCATTCCACCAGCCCTGGATCAATTGGTGGAACGTAGACCTTGTAGATT